>NC_092474.1:15803350-16010850 GCF_047495875.1 Pithys albifrons albifrons | reverse complement strand
GTTTGGGACCCCCACAGTTTACAGTAAGCACTAGGGTTAGGGTTAGGGTTAGGGTTAGGGTTAGGGTTAGGGGTATGGTTAGGGTTACGGTTAGGGTTAGGGTTAGGCTTAGGGTTAGGGTTTGGGACACCCACAATTTACAGTATGTACTAGGGTTAGGGTTAGGGTTAGGGTTAGGGTTAGGGTTAGGGTTAGGGTTAGGGTTAGGGTTAGGGTTAGGGTTAGGGTTTGGGACCCCCACAGTTTACAGGAAGCACTAGGGTCAGGGTTAGGGTTAGGGTTAGGGTTAGGGTTAGGTTTAGGGTTAGGGTTACGGTTAGGGTTGCGGTTAGGGTTAGGGTTAGGGTTTGGGACACCCACAGTTTGCAGTAAGTACTAGGGTTAGGGTTAGGGTTTGGGTTAGGGTTAGGGTTAGGGTTAGGGTTAGGGTTAGGGTTAGGGTTAGGGTTTGGGACCCCCACAGTTTACAGTTAGCACTAGGGTCAGGGATAGGGTTAGGGTTAGGGTTAGGGTTAGGGTTAGGGTTAGGGTTAGGGTTAGGGTTAGGGTTAGGGTTAGGGTTAGGGTTAGGGTTAGGGTTAGGGTTTGGGACACCCACAGTTTGCAGTAAGTACTGGGGTTAGGGTTAGGGTTAGGGTTAGGGTTAGGGTTTGGGACCCCCACAGTTTACAGGAAGCACTAGGGTCAGGGTTTGCGTTAGGGTTAGGGTTACGGTTAGGGTTACGGTTAAGGTTAGGGTTAAGGTTGGGTTAGGTTTAGGGTTTGGGACACCCACAGTTTACAGTAAGTACTAGGGTTAGGGTTAGGGTTAGGGTTAGGGTTAGGGTTAGGGTTAGGGTTAGGGTTAGGGTTTGGGACCCCCAAAGTTTACAGTAAGCACTACGCTTAGGGTTAGGGTTTGTGTTAGGGTTAGGATTAGGGTTAGGGTTAGGGTTTTGGGTTAGGGTTAGTGTTAGGGTTCGGGTTACGGTTAGGGTTAGGGTTAGGGTTAGGGTTAGGATTAGGGATAGGGTTAGAGTTAGGGTTAGGGTTTGGAACCCTCACAGTTTACAGTAAGCACTAGGGTTAGGGTTCGGGTTAGAGTTAGGGTTAGGGTTAGGGTTAGGGTTTGGGACCCCAATAGTTTACAGTAAGCACTAGGGTTAGGGCTGGGTTAGGGTTAGGGTTGTGGTTAGGGTTAGGGTTAGGGTTAGGGTTAGGGTTAGGGTTAGGGTTAGGGTTAGGGTTTGGGACCCCCACAGTTTACAGTAAGCACTAGGGTTAGGGTTAGGGTTAGGGTTAGGGTTAGGGTTAGGGTTAGGGTTAGGTTTAGGGTTAGGGTTTCGGTTAGGGTTACGGTTAGGGTTAGGGTTAGGCTTAGGGTTAGGGTTTGGGACACCCACAGTTTACAGTAAGTACTAGGGTTAGGGTTAGGGTTAGGGTTAGGGTTAGGGTTAAGGTTAGGCATAGGGTTAGGGTTTGGGACCCCCACAGTTTACAGTAAGCATTAGGGGTAGGGTTAAGATTAGGGTTAGGGTTAGGGTTAGGGTTAGGATTAGGGTTAGGGTTAGGGTTGGGGTTAGGGTTAGGGTTAGGGTTAGGGACCCCCACAGTTTACAGTAAGCACTAGGGTCAGGGTCAGGGTTAGGGTTAGGGTTAGGGTTACGGTTACGGTTACGGTTAGGGTTACGGTTAGGGTTAGGGTTAGGGTTTGGGACCCCCACAGTTTGCAGTAAGTGCTAGGGTTAGGGTTAGGGTTAGGGTTAGGGTTAGGGTTAGGGTTAGGGTTAGGGTTAGGGTTAGGGTTAGGGTTAGGGTTAGGGTTAGGGTTAGGGTTAGGGTTAGGGTTAGGGTTTGGGTTTGGGACACCCACAGTTTACAGTATGTACTAGGGTTAGGGTTAGGGTTAGGGTTAGGGTTAGGGTTAGGGTTAAGGTTAGGGTTAGGGTTAGGGTTAGTTTTAGGGTTAGTGTTAGTCTTAGGCTTAGGCTTAGTCTTAGGCTTAGGCTTAGGCTTAGGCTTAAGGTTATGCTTAGAGTTATGCATAGCTTAAGTGTTAGGGCAGCGCTGGGGTAAGGGTTAGTGTTAAGTTCCCTTTTGGACTCTTCTGCATCCTTTTTGCATCTCCTTTTATTCTCTTGGACCTTCTGATTCCACCTGAACCAACTTGGACACTTCTAGACCCCCCTGAATGTTTCACTTGGTAGCAGAGCAAAGTTGCACTTTGCTAGGTGAGCTTCCCCTAATGAAGAACTGTGTTTTTCACGGAGAAAGAAAGCTCCAGGTCTGAAATGAAGATGGACAAAGATTTCTCTCAGGGAAAAGGTGCCAAGATACAAAAGGATTGCTCCTTTTGTAGTGTTAATTGGGCCCCATCATTGGCACCTGTGACCAGAAAGATCTGAACTTTCATCTTGATGCAAACCTCAATCGTTTTAGGCATGTAAGGGCCTTTTTCTATCCCGGAATTGCAGATGGGCCAAGATTTCTGCCAGGGAAAACGAGGCAGGAGAGAAAGCAATTTTTCCTTTTCTAAGGTTAATGGGACCCTATCATTGGCACCTGAGAGCCTGATGCATATGATTCACGTTCCAAAGCCATAAGAAATATGTGTCCTCATGCCTTCTCTCTGGCAGGAATCAACTGTGTCACATTTTAGTAGATCATGGGACTATTACTTGCACTTTGAGAGATGAACTTCTCAAAAGGAACAACTGTGCTTTTTCCACAAAAAAGAATACTCCAGGCCTGGATTCTCAGATGCATATGATTCATTTTTCCAAAGCCATAACAAATGTGATTGCTGATGCCTTCTCTCTGACAGGAATCAATACTTTCACTTTTGGCACAGCATGGGACTGTAAACTGCATTTTGCGAGATGATCTTCCTCTAACGAACAAGTGTGCTTTTAACAAAAAAAGAAAGCTCCATTCCGATATTCTCTGATGCATATTATTTGCTTTCCAAAGCCTTAAGAAATGTGTATCCCAATGCCTTCTCTCTGGCAGGAATCAACTATGTCACATTGTAGCAGATCATGGCACTCTTGGTTGCACTTTGCGAGATGAGCTTCTCTAAGGAACCAGTGTGATTTTCACCGAGAAAGCAAGCTCTAGCTCTGGATTGTTAGATGCATATGATTCACTTTCCAATCCAGAAGAAATGTCGGTCCTGATGCCTTCTGTCTGGCAGGAATAAACTCTTTCAAATTTAGCAGAGCATGGAACTGTTAACAGCACTGTTAGAGATGAACTTCCTATAAGGAGCAACGGTGCTTTTCCCAGAGTAAGAAAGCTCCAGGCATGGATTATCTGATGCATATGATTCACTTTCAAAAGCCGTTAGAAATGAGTGCCCTAATGTATTCTCTCTGGCAGGAATCAAGTTTCCACTTGTTAGCAGAGCATGGCACTGTTAGTTGCATTTTGGAAGATGAGCTTCCCATAAAGAACAAGTCTGTTTCTCACCGAGAAAGAAAGATCCAGGCCTGGATTCTCTGATGCATGTGATTCACTTTCCAAAGCCATAACAAATTCGTAACGGCAAGAATCAGCTGTTTCACTTGTTAGCACAGATGGGACTCTTCGCTGCACTTTGCGAGAGTACATTCCCATAAGTAACAACTGTTTCTTTCACGGAGAAAGAAAGCTCCAGGCCTGGATTCTCTGATGCATATAATTCTCTTTCCAAATCCATAAAAAAGAAGTATCTTGCAGCCTTCTGTCTGGCACGAATCAACCGTGTCACACTTTAGCAGATCACGGGAGAGTTAGTTGCACTTTACGAGATGAGCTCCTCTAAGGAACCACTGTGATTTTCACGGAGAAAGAAAGATCCAGTCCTGGATTCTCAGATGCATATGATTCACTTACCAAAGCCATAAGAAATGTGTGTCCTTATGCCTTCTGTCTTGCAAGAATCAGCTGTTTCTCTTCTTAGCAAAGCAAAGTTGCACTTTGCTCGTTGAGCTTCCCCTAAGGAACAACATTGCTTTGCACAGCGAAAGCAAGCTCCAGCCCTGGAGTTTTAGATGTATATGATTTACTTTCCAAAACCATAAGAAATATGTGCCCTGATGTCTCCTGCCTGTCAGAAATCAAGAGTTTCACGTGTTAGAAGAGCAAAGGTGCACTTTGCGATAGGAGCTTCCCGTACGTAACAACTGTGTTTTCACCAAGAAAGAAAGCTCCAGACCTGCATTTTCGAATGCATTTGATTCACTTATCAAAGCCATAAGAAATATGTGTCCTTTTGCTTTCTGTCTTGCAAGAATCAGCTGTTTCTCTTGTTAGCAACGAAAAGTTGCACTTCGCGAGATGAGCTTCCCCTAAGGAACAAAGTTGTTTTTCACCGAGACAGAAAGATCCAGGCCTGGATTCTCAGATGCATATTATTCACTTACAAAAGCCATAAGAAATGTGTGTCCTTATGCCTTCTGTCTTGCAAGAATCAGCTGTTTCTCTTGTCAGCAACCAAAAGTTGCACTTTGCGAGATGAGCTTCCACTAAGGAACAAAGTTGTTTTTCCTGAGACAGAATGATCCAGGCTTGGATTCTCAGATGCATATTATTCACTTATCAAAGCCATAAGAAATGTGTGTCCTTATGCCTTCTGTCTGACAGGAATCGACTGTTTCTCTTGTTAGCAAAGCAAAGTTGCACTTTGCTCGTTGAGCTTCCCCTAAGGAACAACATTGCTTTGCACAGCGAAGGCATGCTCCAGCCCTGGAGTTTTAGATGTATATGATTTACTAACAAAAATCATAAAAAATATGTGCCCTGATGTCTCCTGTCTGTCAGAAATCAAGAGTTTCACGTGTTAGAAGAGCAAAGGTGCAATTTGCGATAGGAGCTTCCCGTACGTAACAACTGTGTTTTCACCTAGAAAGAAAGCTCCAGACCTGCATTCTCGAATGCATTTGATTCACTTATCAAAGCCATAAGAAATATGTGTCCTTATGCTTTCTGTCTTGCAAGAATCAGCTGTTTCTCTTGTTAGCAACGAAAAGTTGCACTTTGCTCGTTGAGATTCGCCTAATGAACAACAGTGCTTTGCACAGCGAAAGCAAGCTCCAGCCCTGGAGTTTTAGATGTATATGATTTACTTTCCAAAACCATAAGAAATATGTGCCCTGATGTCTCCTGTCTGTCAGAAATCAAGACTTTCACGTGTTAGAAGAGAAAAGGTGCACTTTGCGATACGAGCTTCCCGTACGTAAGAACTGTGTTTTCACCAAGAAAGAAAGCTCCAGATCTGCATTCTCGAATGCATATGAGTCACTTATCTAAGCCATAAGAAATGTGTGTCCTCTTGCTTTCTGTCTTGCAAGAATCAGCTATTTCTCTTGTTAGCAACGAAAAGTTGCACTTTGCGAGATGAGCTTCCCCTAAGGTACAAAGTTGTTTTTCACCGAGAAAGAAAGATGAGGCCTCGCTTCTCAGATGCTTATTATTCACTTATCAAAGCCATAACAAATGTGTATCCTTATGCCTTCTGTCTCGCAAGAATCAGCTGTTTCTCTTGTTAGCAACGAAAAGTTGCACTTTGCGAGATGAGCTTCCCCTAAGGAACAAAGTTGTTTTTCACCGAGAAAGAAAGATCCAGTCCTGGATTCTCAGATGCATATTATTCACTTACCAAAGCCATAAGAAATGTGTGTCCTTATGCCTTTTGTCTCGCAAGAATCAGCTGTTTCTCTTGTTAGCAACGAAAAGTTGCACTTTGCGAGATGAGCTTCCCCTAAGGAACAGCGTTGTTTTTCACCGAGAAAGAAAGATCCAGGCCTGGATTCTCAGATGAATTTTATTCACTTACAGAAGCCATAAGAAATGTGTGTCCTGATGCCTTCTGTTTGACAGGAATCGACTGTTTCTCTTGTTAGCAAAGGAAAGTTGCACTTTGCTCGTTGAGCTTCCCCTAAGGAACAACATTGCTTTGCACAGCGAAGGCAAGCTCCAGCCCTGGAGTTTTAGATGTATATGATTTACTTTCCAAAACCATAAGAAATATGTGCCCTGATGTCTCCTGTCTGTCAGAAATCAAGAGTTTCACGTGTTAGAAGAGCAAAGGTGCAATTTGCGATAGGAGCTTCCCGTAAGTAACAACTGTGTTTTCACCTAGAAAGAAAGCTCCAGACCTGCATTCTCGAATGCATTTGATTCACTTATCAAAGCCATAAGAAATATGTGTCCTTATGCTTTCTGTCTTGCAAGAATCACATGTTTCTCTTGTTAGCAACGAAAAGTTGCGCTTTGCGAGATGAGCTTCCACTAAGGAACAAAGTTGTTTTTCCTGAGACAGAATGATCCAGGCTTGGATTCTCAGATGCATATTATTCACTTTCCAAAGCCATAAGAAATGTGTGTCCTGATGCCTTCTGTCTGACAGGAATCGACTGTTTCTCTTGTTAGCAAAGCAAAGTTGCACTTTGCTCCTTGAGATTCCCCTAAGGAACAACTGTTCTTTGCGTGCGGAAAGTGAGCTCCAGTCCTGGATTCTCTGATGCATGTGATTCACTAGCCAGAGCCATAAGAAATGTGTGTCCTGATGCTTTCTGTCTTGCAAGAATCAGCTGTTTTTCTTGTTAGCAACGAAAAGTTGCACTTTGCGACACGAGCTTCCCTTAAGGAACAAGGTTGTTTTTCACCGAGAAAGAAAGATCCAGTCCTGGATTCTCAGATGCATATGGGAATCTTTCAAACGCCATGAGAAATGTGTGTCCTGATGCCTTCTTTCTGACGGGAATCGACTGTTTCACTTGATAGCAGGATAATGCTACTCTTTGCGAGCTGAACTTCCCCTAAGGAACACCAGTGCTTTGCAACCAGAAAGAGGGCTCCAATCCTGGATTCTCTGATGCATGTGATTCATTAGCCAGAACCCTAAGAATACTGTGTCCTGATGCCTTCTGTCTTGCAAGAATCAGCTGTTTCACTTATTAGCAAAGCAAAGTTGCACTTGGCTCGTTGAGATTCGCCTAATGAACAACAGTGCTTTGCACAGCGAAAGCAAGCTCCAGCCCTGGAGTTTTAGATGTATATGATTTACTTTCCAAAACCATAAGAAATATGTGCCCTGATGTCTCCTGTCTGTCAGAAATCAAGAGTTTCACGTGTTAGAAGAGCAAAGGCGCACTTTGCGATAGGAGCTTCCCGTAAGTAACAACTGTGTTTTCACAAAGAAAGAAAGCTCCAGACCTGCATTCTCGAATGCATATGATTCACTTATCAAAGCCATAAGAAATGTGTGTCCTTTTGCTTTCTGTCTTGCAAGAATCACCTGTTTCTCTTGTTAGCAACGAAAAGTTGCACTTTGCGAGATGAGCTTCCCCTAAGGAACAACGTTGTTTTCCACCGAGAAAGAAAGATCCAGTCCTGGATTCTCAGATGCATATTATTCACTTACCAAAGCCATAAGAAATGTGTGTCCTTATGCCTTCTGTCTCGCAAGAATCAGCTGTTTCTCTTGTTAGCAACGAAAAGTTGCACTTTGCGAGATGAGCTTCCCCTAAGGAACAACGTTGTTTTTCACCGAGACAGAAAGATCCAGGCCTGGATTCTCAGATGAATATTATTCACTTACCGAAGCCATAAGAAATGTATGTCCTGATGCCTTCTGTCTGACAGGAATCGACTGTTTCTCTTGTTAGCAAAGCAAAGTTGCACTTTGCGAGATGAGCTTCCCCTAAGGAACAACTGTGCTTTGCAACGTGAAATCAAGCTCCAGCCCTGGAGTTTTAGATGTATATGATTTACTTTCCAAAACCATAAGAAATATGTGCCCTGATGTCTCCTGTCTGTCAGAAATCAAGAGTTTCACGTGTTAGAAGAGCAAAGGTGCACTTTGCAATAGGAGTTTCCCGTAAGCAACAACTGTGTTTTCACCAAGAAAGAAAGCTCCAGACCTGCATTCTCGAATGCATTTGATTCACTTATCAAAGCCGTAAGAAATATGTGTCCTTATGCTTTCTGTCTTGAAAGAGTCAGCTGTTTCTCTTGTTAGCAACGAAAAGTTGCACTTTGCGAGATGAGCTTCCCCTAAGGAACAAAGTTGTTTTTCACCGAGAAGGAAAGATCCAGTCCTGGATTCTCAGATGCATATTATTCACTTACAAAAGCCATAAGAAATGTGTGTCCTGATACATTCTTTCTGACGGGAATCGACTGTTTCACTTGATAGCAGAATAATGCTACTCTTTGCGAGCTGAACTTCTCCTAAAGAACAACTGTGCTTTGCATCCAGAAAGAGAGCTCCAGTCCTGGATCCTCTGATGCATGTGATTCACTAGCCAGAGCCTTAAGAATTGTGTGTCCTGATGCCTTCTGTCTGACAGGAATCGACCTTTTCACTTGTTAGCAAAGCAAAGTTGCCCTTTGCTCCTTGAGCTTCCCCTAAGGAAGAACAGTGCTTTGCACCGTGAAAGCAAGATCCAGCACTGGAGTTTTAGATGTATATGATTTACTTTCCAAAACCATAAGAAATATGTGCCCTGATGTCTCCTGTCTGTCAGAAATCAAGAGTTTCACGTGTTAGAAGAGCAAAGGTGCACTTGGCGATAGGAGCTTCCCGTTCGTAACAACTGTGTTTTCACCTAGAAAGAAAGCTCCAGACATGCATTCTCAAATGCATATGATTCACTTATCAAAGCCATAAGAAATGTGTGTCCTTTTGCTTTCTGTCTTGAAAGAATCAGTTGTTTCTCTTGTTAGCAACGAAAAGTTGCACTTTGCGAGTTGAGCTTCCCCTAAGGTACAAAGTTGTTTTTCACCGAGAAAGAAAGATGAGGCCTCGATTCTCAGATGCATATTATTCACTTACCGAAGCCATAAGAATTGTGTGTCCTGATGCCTTCTGTCTGACAGGAATCGACTGTTTCTCTTGTTAGCAAAGCAAAGTTGCACTTTGCGAGATGAGCTTCGCCTAAGGAACAACTGTGCTTTGCAACGTGAAAGCAAGCTCCCGCCCTGGAGTTTTAGATGTATATGATTTACTTTCCAAAACCATAAGAAATATGTGCCCTGATGTCTCCTGTCTGTCAGAAATCAAGAGTTTCACGTGTTAGAAGAGCAAAAGTGCACTTTGCGATAGGAGCTTCCCGTAAGCAACAACTGTGTTTTCACCTAGAAAGAAAGCTCCAGACCTGCATTCTCGAATGCATATGATTCACTTATCAAAGCCATAAGAAATGTGTGTCCTTATGCTTTCTGTCTTGAAAGAATCAGATGTTTCTCTGTTAGCAACGAAAAGTTGCACTTTACGAGTTGAGCTTCCCCTAAGGAACAAAGTTGTTTTTCACCGAGAAAGAAAGATCCAGTCCTCGATTCTCAGATGAATATTATTCACTTACCAAAGCCGTAAGAAATGTGTGTCCTGATGCTTTCTATCTTGCAAGAATCAGCTGTTTCTCTTGTTAGCAACGAAAAGTTGCACTTTGCGAGATGAGATTCCCCTAAGGAAAAAGTTGTTTTTCACCGAGAAAGAAAGATCCAGGCCTGGATTCTCAGATGCATATTATTCACTTACCGAAGCCATAAGAAATGTGTGTCCTGTCTGACAGGAATCGACTGTTTCACTTGTTAGCAAAGCAAAGTTACGCTTTGCTCGTTGAGATTCCGCTAAGGAACAACTGTGCTTTGCATCCAGAAAGAGAGCTCCAGTCCTGGATTCTTTGATGCATGTGATACACTAGCCAGAGCCATAAGAATAGTGTGTCCTGATGCCTTCTGTCTGACAGGAATTGACCGTTTCACTTGTTAGCAAAGCAAAGTTGCACTTTGCTCGTTGAGCTTCCCCTAAGGAACAACAGTGCTTTGCACAGTGAAAGCAAGCTCCAGCCCTGGAGTTTTAGATGTATATGATTTACTTTCCAAAACCATAAGAAATATGTGCCCTGATGTCTCCTGTCTGTCAGAAATCAAGAGTTTCACGTGTTAGAACAGCAAAAGTGCACTTTGCGATAGGAGCTTCCCGTAAGTAACAACTGTGTTTTCACCTAGAAAGAAAGCTCCAGACCTGCATTCTCGAATGCATATGATTCACTTATCAAAGCCATAAGAAATGTATGTCCTTATGCTTTCTGTCTTGAAAGAATCAGATGTTTCTCTGTTAGCAACGAAAAGTTGCACTTTACGAGTTGAGCTTCCCCTAAGGAACAAAGTTGTTTTTCACCGAGAAAGAAAGATCCAGTCCTCGATTCTCAGATGCATATTATTCACTTATCAAAGCCATAAGAAATGTGTGTCCTGATGCTTTCTGTCTTGCAAGAATCAGCTGTTTCTCTTGTTAGCAACGAAAAGTTGCACTTTGCGAGATGAGCTTCCCCTAAGGAACATGGTTGTTTTTCACCGAGAAGGAAAGATCCAGTCCTTGATTCTCAGATGCATATGAGAATCTTTCAAAAGCCATAAGAAATGTGTGTCCTGATACATTCTTTCTGACGGGAATCGACTGTTTCACTTGATAGCAGAATAATGCTACTCTTTGCGAGCTGAACTTCTAAAGAACAACTGTGCTTTGCATCCAGAAAGAGAGCTCCAGTCCTGGATTCTCTGATGCATGTGATTCACTAGCCAGAGCCATAAGAAATGTGTGTCTTGATGCCTTCTGTCTGACAGGAATCGACTGTTTCTCTTGTTAGCAAAGCAAAGTTGCACTTTGCTCGTTGAGATTCCCCTAAGGAAGAACTGTGCTTTGCATCCAGAAAGAGAGCTCCAGTCCTGGATTCTCTGATGCATGTGATTCACTAGCCAGAGCCTTAAGAATAGTGTGTCCTGATGCCTTCTGTCTGACAGGAATCGACCTTTTCACTTGTTAGCAAAGCAAAGTTGCCCTTTGCTCCTTGAGCTTCCCCTAAGGAAGAACAGTGCTTTGCACCGTGAAAGCAAGATCCAGCACTGGAGTTTTAGATGTATATGATTTACTTTCCAAAACCATAAGAAATATGTGCCCTGATGTATCCTGTCTGTCAGAAATCAAGAGTTTCACGTGTTAGAAGAGCAAAGGTGCACTTTGCGATAGGAGCTTCCCGTTCGTAACAACTGTGTTTTCACCTAGAAAGAAAGCTCCAGACATGCATTCTCAAATGCATATGATTCACTTATCAAAGCCATAAGAAATGTGTGTCCTTTTGCTTTCTGTCTTGAAAGAATCAGTTGTTTCTCTTGTTAGCAACGAAAAGTTGCACTTTGCGAGTTGAGCTTCCCCTAAGGTACAAAGTTGTTTTTCACCGAGAAAGAAAGATGAGGCCTCGATTCTCAGATGCATATTATTCACTTACCGAAGCCATAAGAATTGTGTGTCCTGATGCCTTCTGTCTGACAGGAATCGACTGTTTCTCTTGTTAGCAAAGCAAAGTTGCACTTTGCGAGATGAGCTTCGCCTAAGGAACAACTGTGCTTTGCAACGTGAAAGCAAGCTCCCGCCCTGGAGTTTTAGATGTATATGATTTACTTTCCAAAACCATAAGAAATATGTGCCCTGATGTCTCCTGTCTGTCAGAAATCAAGAGTTTCACGTGTTAGAACAGCAAAAGTGCACTTTGCGATAGGAGCTTCCCGTAAGCAACAACTGTGTTTTCACCTAGAAAGAAAGCTCCAGACCTGCATTCTCGAATGCATATGATTCACTTATCAAAGCCATAAGAAATGTGTGTCCTTATGCTTTCTGTCTTGAAAGAATCAGATGTTTCTCTGTTAGCAACGAAAAGTTGCACTTTACGAGTTGAGCTTCCCCTAAGGAACAAAGTTGTTTTTCACCGAGAAAGAAAGATCCAGTCCTCGATTCTCAGATGAATATTATTCACTTACCAAAGCCATAAGAAATGTGTGTCCTGATGCTTTCTATCTTGCAAGAATCAGCTGTTTCTCTTGTTAGCAACGAAAAGTAGCACTTTGCGAGATGAGATTCCCCTAAGGAAAAAGTTGTTTTTCACCGAGAAAGAAAGATCCAGGCCTGGATTCTCAGATGCATATTATTCACTTACCGAAGCCATAAGAAATGTGTGTCCTGTCTGACAGGAATCGACTGTTTCACTTGTTAGCAAAGCAAAGTTACGCTTTGCTCGTTGAGATTCCGCTAAGGAACAACTGTGCTTTGCATCCAGAAAGAGAGCTCCAGTCCTGGATTCTTTGATGCATGTGATACACTAGCCAGAGCCATAAGAATAGTGTGTCCTGATGCCTTCTGTCTGACAGGAATTGACCGTTTCACTTGTTAGCAAAGCAAAGTTGCACTTTGCTCGTTGAGCTTCCCCTAAGGAACAACAGTGCTTTGCACAGTGAAAGCAAGCTCCAGCCCTGGAGTTTTAGATGTATATGATTTACTTTCCAAAACCATAAGAAATATGTGCCCTGATGTCTCCTGTCTGTCAGAAATCAAGAGTTTCACGTGTTAGAAGAGCAAACGTGCACTTTGCGATAGGAGCTTCCCGTAAGTAACAACTGTGTTTTCACCTAGAAAGAAAGCTCCAGACCTGCATTCTCGAATGCATATGATTCACTTATCAAAGCCATAAGAAATGTATGTCCTTATGCTTTCTGTCTTGAAAGAATCAGATGTTTCTCTGTTAGCAACGAAAAGTTGCACTTTACGAGTTGAGCTTCCCCTAAGGAACAAAGTTGTTTTTCACCGAGAAAGAAAGATCCAGTCCTCGATTCTCAGATGCATATTATTCACTTATCAAAGCCATAAGAAATGTGTGTCCTGATGCTTTCTGTCTTGCAAGAATCAGCTGTTTCTCTTGTTAGCAACGAAAAGTTGCACTTTGCGAGATGAGCTTCCCCTAAGGAACATGGTTGTTTTTCACCGAGAAGGAAAGATCCAGTCCTTGATTCTCAGATGCATATGAGAATCTTTCAAAAGCCATAAGAAATGTGTGTCCTGATACATTCTTTCTGACGGGAATCGACTGTTTCACTTGATAGCAGAATAATGCTACTCTTTGCGAGCTGAACTTCTAAAGAACAACTGTGCTTTGCATCCAGAAAGAGAGCTCCAGTCCTGGATTCTCAGATGCATGTGATTCACTAGCCAGAGCCATAAGAAATGTGTGTCTTGATGCCTTCTGTCTGACAGGAATCGACTGTTTCTCTTGTTAGCAAAGCAAAGTTGCACTTTGCTCGTTGAGATTCCCCTAAGGAAGAACTGTGCTTTGCATCCAGAAAGAGAGCTCCAGTCCTGGATTCTCTGATGCATGTGATTCACTAGCCAGAGCCTTAAGAATAGTGTGTCCTGATGCCTTCTGTCTGACAGGAATCGACCTTTTCACTTGTTAGCAAAGCAAAGTTGCCCTTTGCTCCTTGAGCTTCCCCTAAGGAAGAACAGTGCTTTGCACCGTGAAAGCAAGATCCAGCACTGGAGTTTTAGATGTATATGATTTACTTTCCAAAACCATAAGAAATATGTGCCCTGATGTATCCTGTCTGTCAGAAATCAAGAGTTTCACGTGTTAGAAGAGCAAAGGTGCACTTTGCGATAGGAGCTTCCCGTTCGTAACAACTGTGTTTTCACCTAGAAAGAAAGCTCCAGACATGCATTCTCAAATGCATATGATTCACTTATCAAAGCCATAAGAAATGTGTGTCCTTTTGCTTTCTGTCTTGAAAGAATCAGTTGTTTCTCTTGTTAGCAACGAAAAGTTGCACTTTGCGAGTTGAGCTTCCCCTAAGGTACAAAGTTGTTTTTCACCGAGAAAGAAAGATGAGGCCTCGATTCTCAGATGCATATTATTCACTTACCGAAGCCATAAGAATTGTGTGTCCTGATGCCTTCTGTCTGACAGGAATCGACTGTTTCTCTTGTTAGCAAAGCAAAGTTGCACTTTGCGAGATGAGCTTCCCCTAAGGAACAACTGTGCTTTGCAACGTGAAAGCAAGCTCCCGCCCTGGAGTTTTAGATGTATATGATTTACTTTCCAAAACCATAAGAAATATGTGCCCAGATGTCTCCTGTCTGTCAGAAATCAAGAGTTTCACGTGTTAGAAGAGCAAAAGTGCACTTTGCGATAGGAGCTTCCCGTAAGCAACAACTGTGTTTTCACCTAGAAAGAAAGCTCCAGACCTGCATTCTCGAATGCATATGATTCACTTATAAAAGCCATAAGAAATGTGTGTCCTTATGCTTTCTGTCTTGAAAGAATCAGATGTTTCTCTGTTAGCAACGAAAAGTTGCACTTTACGAGTTGAGCTTCCCCTAAGGAACAAAGTTGTTTTTCACCGAGAAAGAAAGATCCAGTCCTCGATTCTCAGATGAATATTATTCACTTATCAAAGCCATAAGAAATGTGTGTCCTGATGCCTTCTGCCTTGCAAGAATAAGCTGTTTCTCTTGTTAGGAACGAAAAGTTGCAGTTTGCGAGATGAGCTTCCCCTAAGGAACAAAGTTGTTTTTCCTGAGACAGAATGATCCAGGCTTGGATTCTCAGATGCATATTATTCATTTACCGAAGCCATAAGAAATGTGTGTCCTGATGCCTTCTGTCTGACAGGAATCGACCGTTTCTCTTTTTAGCAAAGCAAAGTTGCACTTTGCTCGTTGAGATTCCCCTAAGGAACAACAGTGCTTTGCATCCAGAAAGAGAGCTCCAGTCCTGGATTCTCTGATGCATGTGATTCACTAGCCAGAGCCCTAAGAATACTGTGTCCTGATGCCTTCTGTCTGACAGGAATCGACCGTTTCACTTGTTAGCAAAGCAAAGTTGCACTTTGCTCGTTGAGCTTCGCCTAATGAAGAACAGTGCTTTGCACAGCGAAAGCAAGCTCCAGCCCTGGAGTTTTAGATGTATATGATTTACTTTCCAAAACCATAAGAAATATGTGCCCTGATGTCTCCTGTCTGTCAGAAATCAAGAGTTTCACGTGTTAGAAGAGCAAAGGTGCACTTTGCGATAGGAGCTTCCCGTACGTAACAACTGTGTTTTCACCAAGAAAGAAAGCTCCAGACCTGCATTCTCGAATGCATATGATTCACTTATCAAAGCCATTAGAAATGTGTGTCCTTTTGCTTTCTGTCTTGAAAGAATCAGCTGTTTCTCTTGTTAGCAACGAAAAGTTGCACTTTGCGAGATGAGCTTCCCCTAAGGAACAAAGTTGTTTTTCACCGAGACAGAAAGATTTAGGCCTGGATTCTCAGATGCATATTATTCACTTACCAAAGCCATAAGAAATATGTGTCCTTATGATTTCTGTCTTGCAAGAATCAGCTGTTTCTCTTGTTAGCAACGAAAAGTTGCACTTTGCGAGATGAGCTTCCCCTAAGGAACAACGTTGTTTTTCACCGAGAAAGAAAGATCCAGTCCTGGATTCTCAGATGCATATTATTCACTTATCAAAGCCATAAGAAATGTGTGTCCTGATGCTTTCTGTCTTGCAAGAATCAGCTGTTTCTCTTGTTAGCAACGAAAAGTTGCACTTTGATAGATGAGCTTCCCCTAAGGAACAAGGTTGTTTTTCACCGAGAAAGAAAGATCCAGTCCTGGATTCTCAGATGTATATTATTCACTTACCAAAGCCATAAGAAATGTGTGTCCTGATGCTTTCTTTCTTGCAAGAATCAGCTGTTTCTCTTGTTAGCAACGTAAAGTTGCACTTTGCGAGATGAGCTTCCCCTAAGGAACAAGGTTGTTTTTCACCGAGACAGAAAGATCCAGGCCTGGATTCTCAGATGCATATTATTCACTTACAAAAGCCATAAGAAATGTTTGTCCTTATGTTTTCTGTCTTGCAAGAATCAGCTGTTTCTCCTGTTAGCAACGAAAATTGCACTTTGCGAGATGAGCTTCCCCTAAGGAACAAGGTTATTTTTCACCGAGAAAGAAGGATCCAGTCCTGGATTCTCAGATGCATGTGAGAATCTTTCTATAGCCATAAGAAATATGTGTCCTGATACATTCTTTCTGACGGGAATCGACTGTTTCACTTGATAGCAGAAAAATGCTACTCTTTGCGAGCTGAACTTCTCCTAAAGAACTACTGTGCTTTGCATCCAGAAAGAGAGCTCCAGTCCTGGATTCTCTGATGCATGTGATTCACTAGCCAGAGCCCTAAGAATACTGTGTCCTGATGCCTTCTGTCTGACAGGAATCGACTCTTTCACTTGTTAGCAAAGCAAAGTTGCACTTTGCTCGTTGAGCTTCGCCTAAGGAACAACAGTGCTTTGCACAGCGAAAGCAAGCTCCAGCCCTGGAGTTTTAGATGTATATGATTTACTTTCCAGAACCATAAGAAATATGTGCCCTGATGTCTCCTGTCTGTCAGAAATCAAGAGTTTCACGTGTTAGAAGAGCAAAGGTGCACTTTGCCATACGAGCTTCCCGTACGTAACAACTGTGTTTTCACCAAGAAAGAAAGCTCCAGTTCTGCATTCTCGAATGCATATGATTCACTCATCAAAGACAAAAGAAATGTGTGTCCTTTTGCTTTCTGTCTTGCAAGAATCAGCTGTTTCTCTTGTTAGCAACGAAAAGTTGCACTTTGCGAGTTGAGCTTCCCCTAAGGAACAAAGTTGTTTTTCCTGAGACAGAAAGATCCTGGCCTTGATTCTCAGATGCATATGAGAATCTGTCTAAAGCCATAAGAAATATGTGTCCTGATGCCTCCTGTCTGACAGGAATCGACTGTTTCACTTGTTAGCAAAGCAAAGTTGCATTTTGATCGTTGAGCTTCCCCTAAGGAACAACAGTGCTTTTCACCGTGAAAGCAAGCTCCAGCCCTGGAGTTTTAGATGCATATGATTTACTTTTGAAAACCATAAGAAATATGTGTCCTGAAATATGTTTCCGTGGGCGCAAACAGCCCTGAATACCAGACTGATGAAGACCCCTCACAGGGAAGAGGCTCCCAGGACAGAAAGCGATTGTTCTTTTTCTAGGGGTAATGGGGCCCATCATTGGCACCTGAGAGCCCAAGGCTGCCACCTTTTCCCTGGGTGCAAAGCTCGACGGTGCATACCCTGTGCGGGTCTGGGAAAGGGCCGTTTTCCAGCTCAGAATTCCAGACGGAAGTCGATTCCTCTCTGGGAAAAGGTGTCAGGACAGAAAGCCATTGTGCCTTTTCTAGAGGTTATGGGGTCCCATCTTTAGCACCTGAGTGCCCAAGGCTGCCACCTTTTACCTGGGCGCAAATGTCGACGGCGCGTGCCACTTGCAAGTCCGGGAATGTGCTGTTTCTCATCCCAGAATTCCAGGCCAGCGAAGATTTCTCCCTGGGAAAAGGTGCCAGGACAGAAAGCGATTGTGCTTTTTCTAGTGTTAATGGGCCCCCAAAATTGGCAGCTGAGAGCCCAGGGCTGCCACCTTTTCCCTGGGCGCAAAGCTCGACGGTGCGTGCCACATGCGGGTAAGGGAAAGAGCCCTTTTCAGCCCAGAATTCCAGACAAAAGTCAATTCCTCCCTGGGAAAAGATGTCAGGACAGAAAGCCAATGTGCCTTTTCTAGGGATAATGGGGCCCCATCTTTGGCACCTGAGAGCCCAAGGCTGCCACCTTTTGCCTGGGCGCAAAGCTCGATGGTGCGTTCCACTTGCGGGTCCGGGGAAGTGCCGTTTTTCAGCCCAGAATTCCAGACGGACGAAAATTCCTCCCTGGGAAAAGGTGCCAGGACAGAAAGCGATTCTGCCTTTTCTAGGGTTAATGGGACCCCAAAATTGACACCTGAGAGCCCAAGGCTTCCACTTTCTGCCTGGGCGCAATGCTCGACGGAGCGTTCCACATGCAAGTCCGAGAAAGTTCCATTTTTCAGCCCAGAATTCCAGACAGATGAAGATTCCTCAGATGGAAAAGGTGTCAGGAGCCAAAGCCATTGTGTATTTTGTAATGGTAATGGCGCCCCATCATTGGCATCTGAATACCCAAGGCTGTCACCTTTTCCCTGGGTGCAAAGCTCGACAGAGCGTACGCTGTGCGGGTCCGGGAAAGTGCCATTTTTCAGCCCTGAATTCCAGCCGGATGAAGACTCCTCACAGGGAAGAGGCTCCCAGGACAGAAAGCGATTGTTCCATTTCTAGGGTTAATCGGGCCCCATCATTGGCACCTGAGAGCCCAAGGTTGCCTCCTATACCCTGGGTGCAAAGCTCGACCACGCGTGCTACGTGAGGGTCCGGGAAATTGCCGTTTCTCATTCCAGAATTCCAGACCGATGAAGATTCCTCCCTGGGAAAAGGTGTCAGGACAGGAATCGATTGTTCCTTTTCTAGGAGTAATGGGGACCCATCATTGGCACCTGAGAACCGAAGGCTGCAACCTTTTCCCTGAGCGCAAAGCTCGCCGGTGCGTGCCACTTGCGGGTCCAGGAATGTGCTGTTTCTCATCCCAGAATTCCAGACCGATGAAGATTTCTCCCAGGGAAAAGGTGCCAGGTCAGAAAGCGATTGTGCCTTTTCTAGGGTTAATGGGCCCCCAAAATTGGCAGCTGAGAGCCCAGGGCTGCCACCTTTTCCCTGGGCGCAAAGCTCGATGGTGCGTGCCACATGCGGGTAAGGGAAAGAGCCGTTTTCAGCCCAGAATTCCAGACAAAAGTCAATTCCTCCCTGGGAAAAGATGTCAGGACAGAAAGCCATTGTGCCTTTTCTAAGGATAATGGGGCCCCATCTTTGGCACCTGAGAGCCCAAGGTTGCCTCCTATACCCTGGGCGCAAAGCTCGATGGTGCGTTCCACTTGCGGGTCTGGGGAAGTGCCGTTTTTCAGCCCAGAATTCCAGACGGACGAAAATTCCTCCCAGGGAAAATGTGCCAGGACAGAAAGTGATTGATATTTATCTAGTCTTAACGGGGACCCATCATTGCCACCTGAGAGCCCAAGGCTGCCACCTTTTCCCTGGGCGCAAAGCTAGATGGTGCCTGCCACGTGCAGGTCAGAGAAAATGCTTCGTTCAGCCCAGAATTCCAGACGGATGACGACTCCTCCCAGGGAAAAGGCTCCCAGGACAGAAAGCGATTGGTCCATTTCTAGTGTTAATGGGGGCCCGTCATTGTCACCTCAGAGCCAGAGGTTGCCTCCTTTTCTATGGGCGCAAAGCTCGACAGTGCATGCCACGTGCTGGTCCCAGAAATTGCCGTTTCTCATTCCAGAATTCCAGACCGATGAAGATTCTGCCCAGGGAAAAGGTGCCAGGACAGGAATCGATTTTATCCTTTTCTAGGCTTAATGGGACCCATCATTGGAACCTGAGAGCCCAAGGCTGCCACCTTTTCCCTTGGAGTAAATGTCGACGGCACGTACCACTTGCGGGTTCAGGGAAGTGCCATTTTTCAGCCCAGAATTCCAGACGGACGAAGACACCTCCCATGGAAAAGGTGCCAGGTCAGAAATCGAATTGTCCTTTTCTAGGGTCAATGGTGCCCCATCATTTGCACCTGAATACCCAAGGCTGCCACCATTTCCGTGGGCGCAAACATCAACGGCGTGTACCACTTTCTTGTCCGGGAAAGTGCCGTTTTTCAGCCCTGAATTCCAGACGGATGAAGACTCCTCACAGAGAAAAGGTGTCAGGACAGAAAGCGATTGTTACTTTTCTAGGGTTAATCGGGCCCCATCATTGGCATCTGAGAGCCCAAGGTTGCCTCCTATACCCTGGGCGCAAAGCTCGACCATGCGTGCTACGTGAGTGTCTGGGAAATTGCCGTTTCTCATTCCAGAATTCCAGACGGATGAAGATTCCTCCCTGGGAAAAGGTGCCAGGACAGGAATCGATTTCTCCTTTTCTAGGAGTAATGGGGACCCATCATTGGCACCTGAGAGCCGAAGGCTGCAACCTTTTCCCTGAGCGTAAAGCTCGACAGTGCGTGCCACTTGCGGGTCCAGGAATGTGCTGTTTCTCATCCCAGAATTCAGGGCCGATGAAGATTTCTCCCAGGGAAAAGGTGCCAGGACAGAAAGCGATTGTGCCTTTTCTAGGGTTAATGGGGCCCCAAAATTGACACCTGAGAGCCCAAGGCTGCCACCTTTTCCCTGGGCGCAAAGTTCGACGGAGCGTTACACATGCAGGTCCGGGAAAGTGCCATTTTTCAGCCCAGAATTCCAGACCTATGAAGATTCCTCAGAGGGAAAAGGTACCAGGAGACAAAGCCATTGTGTATTTTGTAATGCTAATTGGGCCCCACCTGAGAGCCCAAGGCTGCCACCTTTTCCCTGGGTGCAAAGCTTGACGATGCATACCCTGTGCGGGTCCGGGAAAGGGCCGTTTTTCAGCCCAGAATTCCAGACGGAAGTCAAATCCTCCCTGGGAAAAGGTGTCAGGACAGAAAGCCATTGTGCCTTTTCTAGGGATATTGAGGCCCCATCTTTGGCACCTGAGAGCCCAGGGCTACCACCTTTTCCCTTGGCGCAAAGCTTGAGGGTGCGTGCCACTTGCAAGTCCGGGAATGTGCTGTTTCTCATCCCAGAATTCCAGGCCAGGGAAGATTTCCCCCTAGAAAAAGGTGCAAGGACAGAAAGCGATTGTGCCTTTTCTAGGGTTAATGGGGCCCCAAAATTGACACCTGAGAGCCCAAGGCTGCCACCTTTTCCCTGGGCGCAAAGGTTGATGGAGCGTTCCACGTGCCGGTCCGGGAAAGGGCCATTTTTCAGCCCAGAATTCCAGACCTATGAAGATTCCTCAGAGGGAAAAGGTACCAGGAGACAAAGCCATTGTGTGTTTTGTAATGCTAATTGGGCCACATCATTGGCACCTGAGAGCCCAAGGCTGCCACCTTTTCCCTGGGCGCAAAGCTTGACGATGCATACCCTGTGCGGGTCCGGGAAAGGGCCGTTTTTCAGCCCAGAATTCCAGACGGAAGTCAAATCCTCCCTGGGAAAAGGTGTCAGGACAGAAAGCCATTGTGCCTTTTCTAGGGATATTGAGGCCCCATCTTTGGCACCTGAGAGCCCAGGGCTACCACCTTTTCCCTTGGCGCAAAGCTTGAGGGTGCGTGCCACTTGCAAGTCCGGGAATGTGCCGTTTCTCATCCCAGAATTCCAGGCCAGCGAAGATTTCCCCCTGGGAAAAGGTGCCAGGACAGAAAGCGATTGTGCCTTTTCTAGGGTTAATGGGGCCCCAAAATTGACACCTGAGAGCCAAAGGCTGCCACCTTTTCCCTGGGCGCAAAGCTTGACGGAGCGTTCCACGTGCGGGTCCGGGAAAGGGCCATTTTTCAGCCCAGAATTCCAGACCTATGAAGATTCCTCAGAGGGAAAAGGTTCCAGGAGACAAAGCCATTGTGTATTTTGTAATGCTAATTGGGCCCCATCATTGGCACCTGAGAGCCCAAGGCTGCCACCTTTTCCCTGGGTGCAAAGCTTGACGATGCACGCCCTGTGCGGGTCCGGGAAAGGGCCGATTTTCAGCCCAGAATTCCAGACGAAAGTCAATTCCTCTCTGGGAAAAGGTGTCAGGACAGAAAGCAAGTGTTATTTTTCTAGTGTTAACGGGGCCCCATCATTGGCACTTGAGAGCCCAAGGCTGCCACCTTTGGTCTGGGCGCAAATGTCGACGGCGCGTGCCACTTGCGGGTCCCGGGAAGTGCCATTTTTCAGCCCAGAATTCCAGACGGACGAAGATACCTCTCAGGGGAAAGGTGCCAGGTCAGAAATCGATTGTTATTTATCTAGTGTTAACGGGGCCCCATCATTGGCATCTGAGAGCCCAAGGCTGCCACCTTTTCCCTGGGCATAAAGCACGACAGTGCGTGCCACGTGCTTGTCCCAGAAAGTGCCATTTTAGAGCCCAGAATTCCAGACCAATGAAGACACCTCCCAGGGAAAAGGTGCCAGGACAGAAAGCCATTGTGCTTTTTGTAAAGGTAATGGGGCCCCATCATTGGCACCTGAGAGCCCAAGACTGCCACCTTTTCCCTGGACACAAAGCTCGATGGTGCGTTCCACTTGCGGGTCCAGGAAAGTGCCGATTCTCAGACCAGAATTCCAAACCGATGAAGATTCCTCCCTGGGAAAAGGTGACAGGACAGAAAGCCATTGTGCCTTTTGTAGGCGTAATGGGGCACCATCATTGGCAGCTTAGAGCCCAAGGCTGTCAGCTTTTCCCTGGGCGCAAAGCTCGACGGTGTGTACCTTGTGCGGGTTTGGGGCAGTGCCGTTTTTGAACCCCGAACTCGAGACGGACGAAGATTCCTCCCAGGGAAAAGGTGCCAGGACAGAAAGCAAGTGTTATTTTTCTAGGGGTAATGGGGCCCCATGATTGGCACCTGAGAGCCCAAGGCTGCCACCTTTTCCCTGGGTGCAAAGCTCGACGGTGCATACCCTGTGCGGGTCCGGGAAAGGGCCGTTTTTCAGCCCAGAATTCCAGACGGAAGTCGATTCCTCTCTGGGAAAAGGTGTCAGGACAGAAAGCCATTGTGCGTTTTGTAGGGGTAATGGGGCCCCAAAATTGGCACCTGAGAGCCCAAGTCTGCCACCTTTTCCCTGGGCGCAAATGTCAACGGCGCGTGCCACTTGCAAGTCCGGGAATGTGCCGTTTCTCATCCCAGAATTCCAGGCCAGCGAAGATTTCTCCCTGGGAAAAAGTGCCAGGACAGAAGGGGATTGTGCCTTTTCTAGGGTTAATGGGGCCCCAAAATTGGCAGCTGAGAGCCCAGGGCTGCCACCTTTTGCCTGGGCGCAAAGCTCAACGGTGCGTGCCACATGCGGGTAAGGGAAAGAGCCGTTTTCAGCCCAGAATTCCAGACGGAAGTCGATTCCTCCCTGGGAAAAGGTGTCAGGACAGAAAGCCATTGTGCTTTTTCTAGGGATAATGGGGCCCCATCTTTGGCACCTGAATACCCAAAGCTGCAACCTTTTCCCTGGGTGCAAACCTCGACAGTGCGTACCCTGTGCGGGTCCGGGGAAGTAGCATTTTTCAGCCCTGAATTCCAGACGGATGAAGACTCCTCACAGGGAAAAGGCTCCCAGGAGAGAAAGCGATTGTGCCTTTTCTAGGGTTAACGGGGCCCCAAAATTGGCAGGTGAGTGCCCAGGGCTGCCACCTTTTGCCTGGGCGCAAAGCTCGACGGTGCGTGCCACATGCGGGTAAGGGAAAGAGCCGTTTTCAGCCCAGAATTCCAGACGGAAGTCAATTCCTCCCTGGGAAAAGGTGTCAGGACAGAAAGCCATTGTGCTTTTTCTAGGGATAATGGAGCCCCTTCTTTGGCACCTGAGAGCCCAAGGCTGCCACCTTTTCCCTGGGCGCAAACATCAACGGCGCGTGCAACTTTCTTGTCCGGGAAAGTGCCGTTTTTCAGCCCAGAATTCCAGACGGATGAAGACTCCTCACAGGGAAGAGGCTCCCAGGACAGAAAGTGATTGTTCCATTTCTAGGGTTAATTGGGCCCCATCATTGGCACCTGAGAGCCCAAGGTTGCCTCCTATACCCTGGGCGCAAAGCTCGACCCTGCGTGCTACGTGACGGTCCAGGAAATTGCCGTTTCTCATTCCAGAATTCCAGACCGATGAAGATTCCTCCCTGGGAAAAGGTGCCAGGACAGGAATCGATTTCTCCTTTTCTAGGAGTAATGGGGACCCATCATTGGCACCTGAGAACCGAAGGCTGCAACCTTTTCCCTGAGCGCAAAGCTCAATGCTGCGTGTTACTGGCGGGTCCAGGAATGTGCTGTTTCTCATCCCAGATGTCGGGGCCAATGAAGATTTCTCCCAGGGAAAAGGTGCCAGGACAGAAAGCGATTGTGCCTTTTCTAGGGTTAATGGGGCCCCAAAATTGACACCTGAGAGCCCAAGGCTGCCACCTTTTCCCTGGGCGCAAAGCTTGATGGAGCGTTCCACGTGCGGGTCCGGGAAAGTGCCATTTTTCAGCCCAGAATTCCAGACCTATGAAGATTCCTCAGAGGGAAAAGGTACCAGGAGACAAAGCCATTGTGTATTTTGTAATGCTAATTGGACCCCATCATTGGCACCTGAGAGCCCAAGGCTGCCACCTTTTCCCTGGGTGCAAAGCTTGACGATGCATACCCTGTGCGGGTCCAGGATAGTGCCGTTTTTCAGCCCAGAATTCCAGACGGACCGAGATTCCTCCCAGAGAATATGTGCTAGCACAGAAAGCAATTGTGCCTTTTCTAGGGGTAATGGGGCCCCCTCATTGGCACCTGAGAGCCCAAGGCTGTCACCTTTTCCCTGGGCTCAAAGCCCGACGAAGCGTGCCACTTGCGGGTTATTCAACCCAGAATTCCAGACGGATGAAGATTCCTGCCAGGGAAAATGTGCCTGGACAGAATGCGATTGTTCTTTTTCTAGCGTTAATGCGAGCCCACTTTTGACACCTGAGAGCCCAAGGCTGCCACCTTTTCCCTGGGCTCAAAGCACGACGGAGTGTGCCACGTGCGGTTTAGGGAAAGTGCCGTTTATCAGCCCGGAATACCAGGCGGTTTAAGATTCTACCCTGGGATAAAGCGCCAGGGGAGAAAGCGATTGTTCAATTTCTAGGGTTAATGCGGACTCATCATTGACACCTGAGAGCCCAAGACTGCCACCTTTTCCCTGGGCTCAAACCTCGACGGAGCATGCCACACTCAGGCCAGGGAAAGTGTAGTTTTTCAGCCCAGATTTCCGGACAGACAAAGATTCCACCCTGGGAAAAGGTACCAAGACAGAAAGCGATTTTTACATTTCCTGGGTTAATGGGGCCCCATCATTGGCACCTGAGAGTCCAAGGCTGCCACCTTTTCCCTGGGCGGAAAGCCCGACGGTGCCTTCCACATGCTGTTTTTTAAGTCCAGAATTCCAGAGGGACGATGATTCCTCCCTGGGAAAAGGTGCCAGGACAGAAAGGGATTGTTCCATTTCTAGGTTTAAGGGGCCCCATCATTGGCACCTGAGAGCCCAAGTCTGCCACCTTTTCCCTGGGCACAAAGCTCGACGGAACGTGCCAAGTGCAGGTTTTTTCAGCCCAGCATTCCAGACGGATGAAGATTCCTGCCAGGGAAAATGTGCCAGGACAGAAAGCGATTGTTACTTTTCTAGTGTTAATGCGGTCGCACTTTTGGCACCTGAGAGCCCAAGGCTGTCACCTTTTCCCTGGGCTCAAAGCTCGATGCAGCGTGCCAAGTGCGGGTCTGGGATAGTGCCGTTTTTGAGCCCAGAATTCCAGACAGACCGAGATTCCTCCCAGGGAATATGTGCTAGCACAGAAAGCAATTGTGCCTTTTTTAGGGGTAATGGGGCCCCATCATTGGCACCTGAGAGCCCAAGGCTGCCACCTTTTCCCTGGGCTCAAAGCACGACGGAGCGTGCCAGGTGCGGGTCAGGGAAAGAGCCGTTTATCAACCTGGAATTCCAGGCGGTTTAAGATTCTACCCTGGGATAAAGTGCCAAGACAGAAAGTGATTGTTCCATTTCTAGGTTTAAAGGGCCAAATCATTGGCACATGGCAGCCCAAGGCTGCCACCTTTTCCCTGGCCTCAAAGCTCGATGGAGTGTGCCAGGTGCGGTTCTGGAAAGCGTAATTTTTCAACCCAGATTTCCAGACGGCCCAAGATTGCTCCCAGGGAAAAGGTGCCAGGACAGAAAGCGATTGTTTCTTTTCTAGGGTTAATGGGGCCCCATCATTGGCACCTGAGAGCCGAAGGCTGCCACCTTTTCCCTGGGCGCAAAGCCCGACGGTGCATGCCACATGCGGTTTTTTCAGCCCAGAATTCCAGACGGACGATGATTCCTCCCTGGGAAAAGGTGCCAGGGCAGAAAGCCATTGTGCCTTTTCTAAGAAAATGGGGCCCCATCACTGGTAGCTGAGACCCCAAGGCTGCCACCTTTTCCCTGGGCTCAAGCCTCGACGGTGCATGCCATGCGCTGGTCCGGCAAATGCAGTTTTTCATCCCAGAATTCCAGATGGATGAAGATTCCTCCCAGGAAAAAGGTGCCAGGACAGAAAGCGAGTGTTTCAGGTCTAGGGTTAATGGGGCCCCCTCATTGGCACCTGAGAGGCCAAGGCTGTCACCTTTTCCTGGACGCAAAGCCCGACAGTGCGTGCCGTTTGCGGGTTTTTCAGACCAGATTTCCAGACGGATGAAGATTCCTCCCAGGGAAAATGTGCTAGGACAGAAAGCGATTGTTCCTCTTCTAGTGTTAATGGGGCCCCACTTTTGGAACCTGAGAGCCCAAGGCTGCCACCTTTTCCCTGGGCTCAAAGCACAACGGAGCGTGCCAGGTGCGGGTCAGGGAAAGCGTAATTTTTCAGCCCAGATTTCCAGACAAACCAAGATTCCTCCCTGGGAAAACGTGCCAGGACAGAAAGCGTTTGTTCCTTTTCTAGGGTTAATGGGGCCCCATCATTAGCACCTGAGAGCCCAAGGCTGCCACCTTTGGGTGCAAAGCCCGATGTTGCGTGCCACATGCAGTTTTTTCAGCCCAGAATTCCAGACGGACGATTATTACTCCCTGGAAAAAAACGTGCCAGGATAGAAAGCGATTGTGCCTTTTCTAAGGGTATTGGGGCCCTATCATTGACAGCTGAGAGCCCAAGGCTGCCACCTTTTCCCTAGCCTCAAAGCTCGACGGAGCGTGCCAAGTGCGGGTCCGGGACAGTGCTGTTTTTCAGCCCAGAATTCCAGACAGACGAAGATTCCTCCCAACGAAAAGGTGCCAGGACAGAAAGTGATTGTTCCTTTTCTAGGGTTAATGGGGCCCCATCATTGGCACCTAAGAGCCCAAGACTGCCACCTTTTCACTGGGCGCAAAGCTCGACGGAGCGTGGGAAGTGCGAGTAAGGGAAAGTGCGCTTTTTCAGCCCAGATTTCCAGACGGACGAAGATTCCTCCCAGGGAAAAGGTGCCAGGATAGAAAGCAATTTTTACATTTCTTGGGTTAATGGGGCCCCATCATTGGCACCTGAGAGTCCAAGGCCTCAACATTTTCCCTGGGCGCAAAGCCCGACGGAGCGTGCCAGGTGCAGGTTTTTCAGCCCAGAATTCCAGACGAACCAAGATTCCACCAAGGGAAAATGTGCCAGGACAGAAAGCGATTGTTCCTTTTCTAAGGATTAATGGGGCCCCTTCATTGGCACCTGACAGCCCAAGCCTGCCACCTTTTCACTGGGAACAAAGCTCGACGGAGCCTGCCACGTGTGGGTCTGGAAAAGTGCTTTCCATCCTGGCACCTTTTCCCAGGGAGGAATCATCGTCCATCTGGAATTCTGGGCTGAAAAAACCGCATGTGACACCCACCGTCGGGCTATGCGCCCAGGGAAAAGGTGGCAGCCTTCGGCTGTCGGGTGTCAAATGATGAGGCCCCATTAGCCCTAGAAAAGGAACAAACGCTTTCTGTCCTGGCACCTTTTCGTAGGGAGGAATCTTGGTTTTTCTGGAAATCTGGGCTGAAAAATTACGCTTTCTCAGAACCGCACCTGGCACACTCCGTCGAGCTTTGAGGCCAGGGAAAAGGTGGCAGCCTTGGGCTCTCAAGCGCCAATGATTGGGCGCCTTAAACCCAGAAATGGAAAAATCGCTTTCTGTCTTGGAACTTTATCCCAGGGTAGAATCTTAAACCTCCTGGAATTCTGCGCTGATAAAGGGCACTTTCCCTGACCCGCAACTGACACGCTCCGTCGAGCTTTGAGCCCATGGAAGAGGTGGCAGCCTGGGACTCCCTGGTGCCAAATGTGGGGCTGCATTAACATTAGAAAAGGCACAATTGCTTTGTGTCCTGGCACCTTTTCCCTGGGAGGAATCTTCGTCCGTAAGGAATTCTGGGCTGAAACACGGCACTTTCCCTCACCCGCACTTGGCACGCTCCGTTGAGCTTTGAGCCCAGGGAAAAGGTAGCAGCCTTGGGCTCTCAGGTGCCAATGATGGGCCCAATTACTCATAGAAAAGGCAGAATCGTTTTCTGTCCCAGCACCTTTTCCCTGGGAGGAGTCTTGGGCCATCTGGAATTCTGGGCAGAAAATCGGCACATTCCCGTACCCGCACTTGGCACGCTCCTTCAAGCTTTGGGCCCAGGGAAAAGGTGGCAGTCTTAGGCTCTGAGGTGGCAATGATGGGGCCCCATTACTCCTAGAAAAGGCACAATCCCTTTCTGTCCTGGCACCTTTTCCCTGGGAGGAATCTTGGGCCCTCTGCAATTCTGGGCTGAAAACTGGAACTTTCCCAGACCCACACCTCGCCCGCACTGTCGAGCTTTGAGCCCAGGGAAAAGGTGGCAGCCTTGGGTTCTCAGGTGCCTAAGATGGGTCCGCATTAACCCTAGAAAAAAAAGAATCGCTTTCTGTCCTGGCACGATTTCCAAGGGAAGAATGTTCATTTTTCTGAAATTCTGGCTTTAAAAACCCGCATGTGACAGGGACCGTTGGGGTGCTCACCGAGGGAAAAGGTGGCAGCATAGGCTCTCAAGTGCCAATGATGGGGCCGAATAACCCTAGAAAAGGAACAATCACTTTCTGTCCTGGCACTTTTTTCCCTAGCAGTAATCCTCGTCCATCTGGAATTCTGGGCTGAGAAACGGCACTTTCCCGGACCCCCACCTGGCACACTCCATTGACCTTTGAGCCCAGGGAAAAGGTGACAGCCTTGGGCTGTCATGTGGCAATGAGAGGGCCGCATTTACCCTAGAACTGGAACAATCGCTTTCTGTCCCGGAACGTTTTCCATATGAGTAATCTTCGTCATTCTGGAAATCTGGGCTGAAAAACAGCATCTACCCTTACCCGCCGCTGGCACACTCCGTCGAGCTTGAGCCCAGGGAAAAGGTGGCAGCCTTGGGCTATCAGGAGTCAACGAAGGGGCCGTATTAACACAAGAAATGGAACAATCCCTATCTGTCCTGCCACCTTTTCCCAGGGAGGAATCTTTGTCTGTCTGGAATTCTGAGCTTAAAAAAGAGCATGTGGCATGCACCATCCAGCTTTACGCCCAGGGAAAAAATGGGGGCCTTGGACTCTCAGGTGCCAATGATGGGGCCCCATTAACCCAAGAAATGTAAAAATCGCTTTCTGTCCTGACACCTTTTCCCGGGGAGTAATCTTCATCCGTCTGGAATTCTGGGATGAAAATCGGCACTTTCCTGGACCATCGAGCTTTGCGACCAGGGAATAGGTGGCAGTCTTGGGCTCTCAGGTGCCAATGATGGGGCCCCATTACCTTTACAAAATACACAATGGCTTTGTGTCCTGGCACCTTTTCCCTCTGAGGAATCTTCATCGGTCTGGAATTCTGGGCTGAAAAAACGGCACTATCCCTGACCCGCACAACTATGCACCGTCGAGTATTGCAACCTGGGTAAAGGTGGCAGCTTTGGGCTCTCACGTGCCAATGATGGACCCCCATTACCCCTAGAAAAGGAACAATCGCTTTCTGTCCTGGCACCTTTTCCCTGGCAGGAATCTTCATCGGTCTGGAATTCTGGGCTGAAAACGGCTCTTTCCCTTACCCGCATGTGGCACGCACCGTCAAGCTTGCGCCCAGGGAAAAAGTGGCAGTCTTGGGCTCTGAGGTGCCAATGATGGGACCCCATTACCTTTACAGAATGGTCAATGGCTTTGTGTCCTGGCAACTTTTCCCTGGGAGGAATCTTCACTGGTCTGGAATTCTGGACTGAAAAATGCCACATTCCCAGACCCTCACGTAGCATGCACCGTCGAGCGTCACGCCAAGGGTAAAGGAGGCTGCCTTGGGCTCTCAGGTGCCAATGATGGGGCCCCATTAAGACTAGAAAAGACACAATGGCTTTCAGTCCTGGCAGCTTTTCCCTGGGAGGAATCTTCGTCCGTCTGGAATTCTGGGCTGAGAAACTGAACTTTCCCTGACCCGCAGAAGGTACGCACGGTCAAGTTTGCGCCCAGGGAAAAATTGGAAGCCTTAGGCTCTCGGGTTCCAATGATGGGGCCCCATTAACCCTAGAAAAGGTCCAATCCCCTTCTGTCCTGGCTCGTTTTCCCAGGAAGGAATCGTTATCGGTCTGGAATTCTGCACTGAGAAACGGCACATTCCCTGACCCGCACGTGGCATGCACGGTCTAGCTTTGCGCCCAGGACAATGGTGGAACCCTTGGGCTCTCGGGTTCCAATGATGGGGCCCCATTAACCCTAGAAAAGATACAATTGCTTTGTCCTGGCATTTTTCCCAGGGAGGAATAATCGGCCGTCTGGAATTCTGGGATGAAAAGTGGCACTTTCCCTGACCCGCACCTGGCACGCACAGTTGAGATATGCGCCCAGGGAAAAGGTGGCAACCTTGGGCTTCTCAGCTGACAATGATGGGGCCCCAATAACCCTAGAAAAGGCACAATCCCTTTCTATTCTGACCGCCTTTCCCTGGGAGGAATCTCCATCCGTCTGGAATTCTGGGCTGAAAATCGGCACTTTCCTGGACCCGCACAAATATGCACCATCGAGCTTTGTGACCAGGGAAAAGGTGGCAGCCTTGGGCTCTCAGCTGCCAATGATGGGGCCCCATTACCTTTACAAAATACACAATGACTTTGTGTCCTGGCACCTTTTCCCTCTGAGGAATCTTCATCAGTCTGGAATTCTGGGATGAGTTACGGAACTTTCCCGGACCCGCAGAAGGAACGCACTGTCGAGATTTGCACCCAGGGAAAAGGTGGCAGCAATGGGCTCTCAGGTGCCAATGATGGGGCCCCATTTCCCCTAGAAAAGGCACAATCGCTTTCCGTGCTGGCACATTTTCCCTGGGAGGAATCTTCGTCCGTCTGGAATTCTCGTCTGAAAAACAGCACTTTTCCACACCCGCAAGTTGTAGGCACCGTCTAGCTATGCGCCCAGGGAAAAGGTGGCAGCCTTGGGCTCTCGTGTGTCACTGATGGGGCCCCATTAACCCTAGAAAAGGAACAATCGCTTTCCGTCCTGACAGCTCTTCCCTGGGAGGAATCTTCGTCCGTCTGGAATTCTGGGCTGACAATCGGCACTTTCCTGGAGCCGCAAAAATACGCACCGTCGAGCTTATTTCCCAGGGAAAAGGTGTCAGCCTTGGCCTCTCAGGTGCCAATGATGGGGCCCCATTAACCTTAGAAAAGGAACAATCACTTTCTCTCCTGGAACTTTTCCCTGGGAGGAATCTTGGTCCGTCTGGAATTCTGGGCTGAAAAATGGAACTTTTCCCGACCCACACGTGGCACGCACCATTGATATTGCGCCCAGGAAAATTGTGGTAGCCTTGGGCTCTCAGGTGCCAATGATGGGTCCAAATTAACCCTAGAAAAGGCACAATTGCTTTCTGTCCTGGCACCTTTTCCCAGGGAGGAATCTTCATTGGTCTGGAATTCTGGGATGAGAAACGGAACTTTCCCTGACTCACACAAGGTACGCACAGTCGAGCTTTGCACCCAGGGAAAAGGTGGCAGACTTGGGCTCTCAGGTGCCAATGAAGGGGCCCCTTTAACCCTAGAAAAGTAACATTCACGTTCTTTCCTGGCAGGTTATCCCAGGGAGTAATCATCATTCGTTTGGAATTCTGGGATGAAAAACGCAATTTGCCGGACCCGCAAGTATCACGCACAGTCGAGCTTTGCGCCCAGGGAAAAGGTGGCAGACTTGGGCTCTCAGGTGCCAATGATGGGGCCCCATTAACCCTAGAAAAGGAACAATGGCTTTCTTCACTGGCACCTTCTCCGTGGGAGGGATCTTCGTCCGTCTGGAATTCTGGGCTGAAAAACAGCACTTTCCTGGATCCGCACGTGGCACGCACGATCGAGCTTATTGCCCAGGGAAAAGGTGGCAGCCTTGGGCTCTCAGGTGCCAATGATGGGGCCCCATTCACCCTAGAAAAGGTCCAATTGCTTACTGTCCTGGTACCTTTTCCCAGGGAGGTATCTTCAACTGTCTGGAATTGTGGGCTGTGAAACCACAGTTTCCCTGACCCACACGTGGCACACAGGGTCGAGCTTTGCGGCCAGAGAAAAGTTGGCGGCCTTGGGAACTCACATGCCAGTGGTGTGGTGCCATTAACCCTAGAAATGGAGCAATTGCTTTCAGTCCTTGCACTTTTTCCCTGGGAGGTATCTTCATCTCTCTAGAATTCTGGGCTGAAAAACGGCACTTTCCCGGACCCGCACGTGGCAAGCACCGTCAAGCTTTGCGCCCAGGGAAAACGTGGCAGCCTTGGGCTCTCAGGTGTCAATGATGGAGCCCCATTAACCCTAGAAAAGGAACAATCGCTTTCTGTCCTGGCACCTTTTCCGTGAGAGGAATCTTCGTTTCTCTGGAATTCTGGGCTGAAAAACGGCACTTCCCCGGACCTGCAAGTGGAACGCACCGTCGAGCTTTGTGCCCAGGCAAAAGGTGGCAGCCTTGGGCTCTCAGGTGCCAATGATGGAGCCCCATTACCCCTAGAAAAAGAACAATGGCATTCTGTCCTGGCACCTTTTCCCTGGGAGGAATCTTCGTTCGTCTGGATTTTTGGGCTGAAAATCGGTACTTCCACAGACTCACACAAGGTACGCACCGTCGAGCGTTTCGCCCAGGGCAAAGGTGGCAGCCTTGGGCTCTCAGGTGACATTTTTGGGGCCCCATTAACCCTAGAAAAAGCACAATCGTTTTCTGTCCTGGAACCTTTTCCGTGAGAGGAATCTTCGTTTCTCTGGAATTCTGGTCTTAATAACGGCACTTTCCCTGAATGGACGCGGAAATCACCATCGAGCTTTGCGCCCAGAGAAAAGGTGGCAGCCATGATCTCTCAGGTGCCAGTGATGGGGCCCCATTACCTTTACAAAATGCAGAATGGCTCTGTTTCCTGGCAGCTTTTCCCTGGGAGGAATCTTCGTTCGTCTGGAATTTTGGGCTAAAAATCGGTACTTCCCCAGACTCACACAAGGTACGCACCGTCGAGCGTTTCGCCCAGGGCAAAGGTGGCAGCCTTGGGCTCTCAGGTGACATTTTTGGGGCCCCATTAACCTTAGAAAAAGCACAATCGCTTTCTGTCCTGGCAACTTTTCCCAGGGAGGAATTTTCGTCCGTCTGGAATTCTGGGCTGAAAAACGGCACTTCCCCGGACCTGCAAGTGGAACGCACCATCGAGCTTTGCGCCCAGGCAAAAGGTGGCAGCCTTGGGCTCTCAGGTGCCAATGATGGGGCCCCATTACCCTGAGAAAAAGAACAATCGCTTTCTGTCCTGGCACCTTTTCCCTGGGAGGAATCTTCATCGGTCTGGAATTCTGGGCTGAAAACGGCTCTTTCCCTTACCCGCATGTGGCACGCACCGTCGAGCTTTGCGTCCAGGGAAAAGGTGGCAGCCCTGGGCTCTCAGCTGCCAATTTTGGGGCCCCATTAACCCTAGAAAAGGCACAATCGCTTTCTGTCCTGGCACCTTTTCCCAGGGAGAAATCTTCGCTGGCCTGGAATTCTGGGATGAGAAACGGCACATTCCCGGACTTGCAAGTGGCACGCGCCGTCGACATTTGCGCTCAGGGAAAAGGTGGCAGCCTTGGGCTCTCAGGTGCCAAAGATGAGGTCCCATTACCCCTAGAAAAGGCACAATGACTTTCTGTCCTGACACCTTTTCCCAGAGAGGAATCGACTTCCGTCTGGAATTCTGCGCTGAAAAACGGCCCTTTCCCGGACCCGCACAGGGTATGCACCGTCGAGCTTTGCACCCAGGGAAAAGGTGGCAGCCTTGAACTCTGAGGTGCCAATGATGGGGCGCGATTGACACTAGAAAAGGACAATTGGATTTCTGACCTGGCACCTTTTCCCTGGGAGGTGTCTTCATCCGTCTGGAATTCTGGGCTGAAAAATGGCACTTCCCCGGACCCGCAAGTGGCGCGCGCCGTCGACATTTGCGCCCAGGGAAAAGGTGGCAGCCTTGGGCTCTCAGGTGCCAATGATGGGGCCCCGTTAACACTAGAAAAATAACACTTGCTTTCTGTCCTGGCACCTTTTCCCAGGGAGGAATCTTCGTCCATCTGGAAATCTGGGTTCAAAAATGGCACTGGCCCAAACCCGCACAAGGTACACACCGTCGAGCTTTGCGCCCAGGGAAAAGGTGGCAGCCTTGGGCTCTCAGGTGCCAACGATGGGTCCCCGTTAACACTAGATAAATAACAATCGCTTTCTGTCCTGGCACCTTTTCCCTGAGAGGAATTTTCGTCCGTCTGGAATTCTGGGCTGAAAAATTGCATTTCCCTGGACCTGCAAGTGGAACGCACCGTCGAGATTTGTGCCCAGGCAAAAGGTGGCAGCCTTGGGCTCTCAGGTGCCAATGATGGGGCCCCATTACCTTTACAAAAAGAACAATGGCTTTCTGTCCTGGCACCTTTTCCCAGGGAGGAATCTTCATTGGTCTGGAATTCTGGGCTGAAAACGGCTCTTTCCCTTACCCGCATGTGGCACGCACTGTCGAGCTTTGCGCCCAGGGAAAAGGTGGCAGCCCTGGGCTCTCAGCTGCCAATTTTGAGGCCCCATTAGCCCTAGAAAAGGCACCATCGCTTTCTGTCCTGGCACTTTTTCCCAGGGAGAAATCTTCGCTGGCCTGGAATTCTGGGATGAGAAACGGCACATTCCCAGACTTGAGAGTGGCACGCGCCGTCGACATTTGCGCCCAGGCAAAAGGTGGCAGCCTTGGGCTCTCAGGTGCCAATGATGGGGCCCCGTTAACACTAGAAAAATAACACTTGCTTTCTGTCCTGGCACCTTTTCCCAGGGAGGAATCTTCGTCCGTCTGGAAATCTGGGTTCAAAAATGGAACTGGCCCAAACCCGCACAAGGTACACACTGTCGAACTTTGCGCCCAGGGAAAAGGGGGCAGCCTTGGGCTCTCAGGTGCCAATGATGGTGCCCCATTACCCCTACAAAAGGCACAATGGCTTTCTGTCCTGGCACCTTTTCCCAGGGAGGAATCTTCAGCAGTTTGGAATTCTGGTCTGAGAATCGGCACTTTCCTGGACCCGCAAGTGGAACGCACCATCGAGCTTTGCGTCCAGGGAAAAGGTGGCAGTCTTGGGTTCTCAGGTGCCAATGATGGGACCCCATTACCTTTACAAAAAGCACAATGGCTTTCTGTCCTGGCACCTTTTCCCTGGGAGGAGTCTTCATTGGTCTGGAATTCTGGGCTGTAAAATGGCACTTTCTGGGACCAGCACGTGGCACGCACTGTCGTGCTTTGCGCCCAGGGAAAAGGAGGCAACCTCTGGCTCTCAGATGCCAATGACGGGCCCCCATTAACACTAGAAATGGAACAATCGCTTTCTGCCCTGGGAGCCTTTTCCCTGGGAGGAGTCGTCAGCCGTCTGGAATCCTGGGCTGAACAAAGCACTTTCTCTGACCTGCACGTGGCAGGCACCATCTAGCCTTGCGCCCAGGGAAGAGGTGACCGCCTTGGGCTCTCAGGTGCCAATGATGGGTCCTCGTTAACACTAGATAAATAACAATCGCTTTCTGTCCTGGCCCTTTTCCCAGGGAGGAATTTTCGTCCGTCTGGAATTCTGGGCTGAAAAACGGCACTTCCCCGGACCTGCAAGTGGAACGCACCGTCGAGCTTTGTGCCCAGGCAAAAAGTGGCAGCCTTGGGCTCTCAGGTGCCAATGATGGGGCCCCATTACCCTGAGAAAAAGAACAATCGCTTTCTGTCCTGGCACCTTTTCCCTGGGAGGAATCTTCATCGGTCTGGAATTCTGGGCTGAAAACGGCTCTTTCCCTTACCCGCATGTGGCACGCACCGTCGAGCTTTGCGTCCAGGGAAAAGGTGGCAGCCCTGGGCTCTCAGCTGCCAATTTTGGGGCCCCATTAACCCTAGAAAAGGCACAATCGCTTTCTGTCCTGGCACCTTTTCCCAGGGAGAAATCTTCGCTGGCCTGGAATTCTGGGATGAGAAACGGCACATTCCCGGACTTGCAAGTGGCACGCGCCGTCGACATTTGCGCCCAGGGAAAAGGTGGCAGCCTTGGGCTCTCAGGTGCCAAAGATGAGGTCCCATTACCCCTAGAAAAGGCACAATGACTTTCTGTCCTGACACCTTTTCCCAGAGAGGAATCGACTTCCGTCTGGAATTCTGCGCTGAAAAACGGCCCTTTCCCGGACCCGCACAGGGTATGCACCGTCGAGCTTTGCACCCAGGGAAAAGGTGGCAGCCTTGAACTCTGAGGTGCCAATGATGGGGCGCGATTGACACTAGAAAAGGACAATTGGATTTCTGACCTGGCACCTTTTCCCTGGGAGGTGTCTTCATCCGTCTGGAATTCTGGGCTGAAAAATGGCACTTCCCCGGACCCGCAAGTGGCGCGCGCCGTCGACATTTGCGCCCAGGGAAAAGGTGGCAGCCTTGGGCTCTCAGGTGCCAATGATGGGGCCCCGTTAACACTAGAAAAATAACACTTGCTTTCTGTCCTGGCACCTTTTCCCAGGGAGGAATCTTCGTCCATCTGGAAATCTGGGTTCAAAAATGGCACTGGCCCAAACCCGCACAAGGTACACACCGTCGAGCTTTGCGCCCAGGGAAAAGGTGGCAGCCTTGGGCTCTCAGGTGCCAACGATGGGTCCCCGTTAACACTAGATAAATAACAATCGCTTTCTGTCCTGGCACCTTTTCCCTGAGAGGAATTTTCGTCCGTCTGGAATTCTGGGCTGAAAAATTGCATTTCCCTGGACCTGCAAGTGGAACGCACCGTCGAGATTTGTGCCCAGGCAAAAGGTGGCAGCCTTGGGCTCTCAGGTGCCAATGATGGGGCCCCATTACCTTTACAAAAAGAACAATGGCTTTCTGTCCTGGCACCTTTTCCCAGGGAGGAATCTTCATTGGTCTGGAATTCTGGGCTGAAAACGGCTCTTTCCCTTACCCGCATGTGGCACGCACTGTCGAGCTTTGCGCCCAGGGAAAAGGTGGCAGCCCTGGGCTCTCAGCTGCCAATTTTGAGGCCCCATTAGCCCTAGAAAAGGCACCATCGCTTTCTGTCCTGGCACTTTTTCCCAGGGAGAAATCTTCGCTGGCCTGGAATTCTGGGATGAGAAACGGCACATTCCCAGACTTGAGAGTGGCACGCGCCGTCGACATTTGCGCCCAGGCAAAAGGTGGCAGCCTTGGGCTCTCAGGTGCCAATGATGGGGCCCCGTTAACACTAGAAAAATAACACTTGCTTTCTGTCCTGGCACCTTTTCCCAGGGAGGAATCTTCGTCCGTCTGGAAATCTGGGTTCAAAAATGGAACTGGCCCAAACCCGCACAAGGTACACACTGTCGAACTTTGCGCCCAGGGAAAAGGGGGCAGCCTTGGGCTCTCAGGTGCCAATGATGGTGCCCCATTACCCCTACAAAAGGCACAATGGCTTTCTGTCCTGGCACCTTTTCCCAGGGAGGAATCTTCAGCAGTTTGGAATTCTGGTCTGAGAATCGGCACTTTCCTGGACCCGCAAGTGGAACGCACCATCGAGCTTTGCGTCCAGGGAAAAGGTGGCAGTCTTGGGTTCTCAGGTGCCAATGATGGGACCCCATTACCTTTACAAAAAGCACAATGGCTTTCTGTCCTGGCACCTTTTCCCTGGGAGGAGTCTTCATTGGTCTGGAATTCTGGGCTGTAAAATGGCACTTTCTGGGACCAGCACGTGGCACGCACTGTCGTGCTTTGCGCCCAGGGAAAAGGAGGCAACCTCTGGCTCTCAGATGCCAATGACGGGCCCCCATTAACACTAGAAATGGAACAATCGCTTTCTGCCCTGGGAGCCTTTTCCCTGGGAGGAGTCGTCAGCCGTCTGGAATCCTGGGCTGAACAAAGCACTTTCTCTGACCTGCACGTGGCAGGCACCATCTAGCCTTGCGCCCAGGGAAGAGGTGACCGCCTTGGGCTCTCAGGTGCCAATGATGGGTCCTCGTTAACACTAGATAAATAACAATCGCTTTCTGTCCTGGCCCTTTTCCCAGGGAGGAATTTTCGTCCGTCTGGAATTCTGGGCTGAAAAACGGCACTTCCCCGGACCTGCAAGTGGAACGCACCGTCGAGCTTTGTGCCCAGGCAAAAAGTGGCAGCCTTGGGCTCTCAGGTGCCAATGATGGGGCCCCATTACCCCTAGAAAAAGAACAATGGCTTTCTGTCCTGGCACCTTTTCCCAGGGTGGAATCTTCATTGGTCTGGAATTCTGGGCTGAAAACGGCTCTTTCCCTTATCCGCATGTGGCACGCACCGTCGAGATTTGTGCCCAGGGAAAAGGTGGCAGCCCTGGGCTCTCAGCTGCCAATTTTGGGGCCCATTAACCCTAGAAAAGGCACAATCGCTTTCTGTCCTGGCACCTTTTCCCAGGGAGAAATCTTCGCTGGCCTGGAATTCTGGGGGGAGAAAGGGCACATTCCCGGACTTGCAAGTGGTACGCGCCGTCGACATTTGCGCCCAGGGAAAAGGTGGCAGCCTTGGGCTCTCAGGTGCCAAAGATGGGGCCCCATTACCCCTAGAAAAGGCACAATGGCTTTCTGTCCTGACACCTTTTCCCAGAGAGGAATCGACTTCTGTCTGGAATTCTGGGCTGAAAAACGGCCCTTTCCCGGACCCGCACAGGGTATGCACCATCGAGCTTTGCACCCAGGGAAAAGGTGGCAGCCTTGGGCTCACAGGTGCCAATGATGGGGCCCAATTAGTATTACAAAATACACAATGTCTTTGTCTCCTGGTACATTTTCACTCTGAGGAATCTTCATAGGTCTGGAATTCTGGGCTGAAAAATGGCACTTTCCTGGACCCGCACGTGGAACGCTCCGTCGAGCTTTGCGCCCAGGGAAAAGGTGGCAGCCTTGGGCTCTCAGGTGTCAATTTTGAGGCCCCATTAACCCTAGAAAAGGCACAATTGCTTTCTGCCCTGGCACCTGTTCCCTGGGAGAAATCTTCATCGGCCTCGAATTCTGGGATGAGAAACAGCACATTCCTGGACCCGCAAGTGGCACGCACCGTTGAGCTTTGCGCTCAGGGAAAAGGTTGCAGCCTTTGGCTCTCAGGTGCCAAAGATGGGTCCCCATTACTACTAGAAAAGGAACAATCGCTTTCTGTCCTGACACCTTTTCCCAGAGAGGAATCTTCATCGGTCTGGAACTCTGGAATGAGAAACGGCAATTTCCCGGACCCTCACGTAGCACGCATGGTCGAGCTTTGCGCCCAGGGTATAGGAGGCAACCTTGGGCTCTCAGGTGCCAATGATGGGGCTCGATTAACCCTAGAAATGGAACAATCGCTTTCTTTCCTGGGAGCCTCTTCCCTGGGAGGAGTCTTCATCTGTCTGGAATTCAGGGCTGAAAAACGGCACTTTCCTGGACAAGAAAGTGGTAGGCGCCGTTGATGTTTGCGCCCACGGAAAAGGTGGCAGCCTTGAACTTTGAGGTGCCAATGATGGGGCACCATTGACCCTAGAAAAGGACAATTCGATTTCTGACCTGGCACCTTTTCCCTGGGAGGTGTCTTCGTCCGTCTGGAATTCTGGGCTGAAAAATGGCACTTCCCCGGACCCGCAAGTGGCACGCGCCGTCGACATTTGCGCCCAGGCAAAAGGTGGCAGCCTTGGGCTCTCAGGTGCCAATGATGGGGCCCCGTTAACACTAGAAAAATAACACTTGCTTTCTGCCCTGGCACCTTTTCCCAGGGAGGAATCTTCGTCCGTCTGGAAATCTGGGTTCAAAAATGGCACTGGCCCAAACCCGCACAAGGTACACACCGTCGAGCTTCGCACCCAGGGTAAAGGGGGCAGCCTTGGGCTCTCAGCTGCCAATGATGGTGCCCCATTACCCCTACAAAAGGCACAATGGCTTTCTGTCCTGGCACCTTTTCCCAGGGAGGAATCTTCATCGGTTTGGAATTCTGGTCTGAGATTCGGCACTTTCCTGGACCCCCAAGTGGAACGCACCATCGAGCTTTGCCTCCAGGGAAAAGGTGGCAGTCTTGGGCTCTCAGGTGCCAATGATGGGGCCCCATCACCTTTACAAAAAACACAATGGCTTTCTGTCCTGGCACCTTTTCCCTGGGAGGAGTCTTCATTGGTCTTGAATTCTGGGCTGTAAAATGGCACTTTCTGGGACCAGCACGTGGCACGCACTGTCGTGCCTTGCGCCCAGGGAAAAGGAGGCAACCTCTGGCTCTCAGATGCCAATGACGGGCCCCCATTAACACTAAAAATGGAACAATAGCTTTCTGTCCTGGGAGCACTTTCCCTGGGAGGAGTCGTCAGCCGTCTGGAATCCTGGGCTGAACAAAGCACTTTCTCTGACCTGCACGTGGCAGGCACCATCTAGCTTTGCGCCCAGGCAAAAGGTGGAAGCCTTGGGCTCTCAGGTGCCAATGATGGGTCCCCGTTAACACTAGATAAATAACAATTGCTTTCTGTCCTGGCACCTTTTCCCTGGGAGGAATTTTCGTCCGTCTGGAATTCTGGCCTAAAAAACGGCACTTCCCAAGACGTGCAAGTGGAACGCACCGTCGAGCTTTGTTCCCAGGCAAAAGGTGGCAGCCTTGGTCTCTCAGGTGCCAATGATGGGGCACCATTACCTTTACAAAAAGCACAATGGCTTTCTGCCCTGGCACCTTTTCCCTGGGAGGAGTCTTCATTGGTCTGGAATTCTGGGCTGTAAAATGGCACTTTCTGGGACCAGCACGTGGCACGCACTGTCGTGCTTTGCGCCCAGGGAAAAGGAGGCAACCTCTGGCTCTCAGATGCCAATGACGGGCCCCCATTAACACTAGAAATGGAACAATCGCTTTCTGTCCTGGGAGCCCTTTCCCTGGGAGGAGTCGTCAGCCGTCTGGAATCCTGGGCTGAACAAAGCATTTTCTCTGACCTGCACATGGCAGGCACCATCTAGCCTTGCGCCCAGGGAAGAGGTGACCGCCTTGGGCTCTCAGGTGCCAATGATGGGTCCTCGTTAACACTAGATAAATAACAATCGCTTTCTGTCCTGGCACTTTTTCCCTGGGAGGAATTTTCGTCCGTCTGGAATTCTGGGCTGAAAAACGGCACTTCCCTGGACCTGCAAGTGGAACGCACCGTCGAGCTTTGTGCCCAGGCAAAAGGTGGCAGCCTTGGGCTCTCAGGTGCCAATGATGGGGCCCCATTACCCCTAGAAAAAGAACAATGGCTTTCTGTCCTGGCACCTTTTCCCAGGGTGGAATCTTCATTGGTCTGGAATTCTGGGCTGAAAACGGCTCTTTCCCTTACCCGTATGTGGCACGCACCGTCGAGTTTTGCGCCCAGGGAAAAGGTGGCAGCCCTGGGCTCTCAGCTGCAAATTTTGGGGCCCCATTAACCCTAGAAAAGGCACAATGGCTTTCTGTCCTGGCACCTTTTTCCAGGGAGAAATCTTCGCTGGCATGGAATTCTGGGATGAGAAACGGCACATTCCCGGACTTGCAAGTGGCACGCGCTGTTGACATTTGCGCCCAGGGAAAAGGTGGCAGCCTTGGGCTCTCAGGTGCCAAAGATGGGGCCCCATTACCCCTAGAAAAGGCACAATGGCTTTCTGTCCTGACACCTTTTCCCAGAGAGGAATCGACTTCTGTCTGGAATTCTGGGCTGAAAAACGGCCCTTTCCCGGACCCGCACAGGGTATGCACCGTTGAGCTTTGCACCCAGGGAAAAGGTGGCAGCCTTGGGCTCACAGGTGGCAATGATGGGGCCCAATTAGTATTACAAAATACACAATGGCTTTGTCTCCTGGTACCTTTTCCCTCTGAGGAATCTTCATAGGTCTGGAATTCTGGGCTGAAAAATGGCACTTTCCCGGACCCGCACGTGGAACGCTCCGTCGAGCTTTGCGCCCAGGGAAAAGGTGGCAGCCTTGGGCTCTCAGGTGTCAATTTTGGGGCCCCATTAACCCTAGAAAAGGCACAATTGCTTCCTGCCCTGGCACCTTTTCCCTGGGAGAAATCTTCATCGGCCTCGAATTCTGGGATGAGAAACAGCACATTCCTGGACCCGCAAGTGGCACGCACCGTCGAGCTTTGCGCTCAGGGAAAAGGTTGCAGCCTTGGGCTCTCAGGTGCCAAAGATGGGTCCCCATTACTCCTAGAAAAGGAACAATCGCTTTCTGTCCTGACACCTTTTCCCAGAGAGGAATCTTCATCGGTCTGGAACTCTGGAATGAGAAACGGCAATTTCCCGGACCCTCACGTAGCACGCATGGTCGAGCTTTGCGCCCAGGGTATAGGAGGCAAGCTTGGGCTCTCAGGTGCCAATGATGGAGCCCGATTAACCCTAGAAATGGAACAATCACTTTCTTTCCTGGGAGCCTCTTCCCTGGGAGGAGTCTTCATCCGTCTGGAATTCAGGGCTGAAAAACGGCACTTTCCCGGACAAGAAAGTGGTACGTGCCGTTGATGTTTGCGCCCACGGAAAAGGTGGCAGCCTTGAACTCTGAGGTGCCAATGATGGGGCACCATTGACCCTAGAAAAGGACAATTCGATTTCTGACCTGGCACCTTTTCCCTGGGAGGTGTCTTCGTCCGTCTGGAATTCTGGGCTGAAAAATGGCACTTCCCCGGACCCGCAAGTGGCACGCGCCGTCGACATTTGCGCCCAGGCAAAAGATGGCAGCTTTGGGCTCTCAGGTGCCAATGATGGGGCCCCATTACCTTTACAGAAAACACAATGGCTTTCTGTCCTGGCACCTTTTCCCTGGGAGGAGTCTGCATTGGTCTGGAATTCTGGGCTGTAAAATGGCACTTTCTGGGACCAGCACGTGTCACGCACTGTCGTGCTTTGCGCCCAGGGAAAAGGAGGCAACCTCTGGCTCTCAGATGCCAATGACGGGCCCCCATTAACACTAGAAATGGAACAATCGCTTTCTGTCCTGGGAGCCTTTTCCCTGGGAGGAGTCGTCATCCATCTGGAATCCTGGGCTGAACAAAGCACTTTCTCTGACCTGCACGTGGCAGGCACCATCTAGCTTTGCGCTCAGGGTAAAGGTGGCAGGCTTGGGCTCTCAGGTGCCAATGATGGGGCCCCGTTAACACTAGAAAAATAACACTTGCTTTCTGTCCTGGCACCTTTTCCCAGGGAGGAATCTTCGTCCGTCTGGAAATCTGGGTTCAAAAATGGCACTGCCCCAAACCCGCACAAGGTACACACCGTCGAGCTTTGCGCCCAGGGAAAAGGGGGCAGCCTTGGGCTCTCAGGTGCCAATGATGGTGCCCCATTACCCCTACAAAAGGCACAATGGCTTTCTGTCCTGGCACCTTTTCCCAGGGAGGAATCTTCATCGGTTTGGAATTCTGGTCTGAGAATCGGCACTTTCCTGGACCCGCAAGTGGAACGCACCATCGAGCTTTGCGTCCAGGGAAAAGGTGGCAGTCTTGGGCTCTCAGGTGCCAATGATGGGGCCCCATTACCTTTACAAAAAGCACAATGGCTTTCTGTCCTGGGAGCCTTTTCCCTGGGAGGAGCCGTCATCCGTCTGGAATCCTGGGCTGAACAAAGCACTTTCTCTGACCTGCACGTGGCAGGCACCATCTAGCTTTGCGCCCAGGCAAAAGGTGGCAGCCTTGGGCTCTCAGGTGCCAATGATGGGGCCCCGTTAACACTAGAAAAATAACACTTGCTTTCTGTCCTGGCACCTTTTCCCCGGGAGGAATCTTCGTCCATCTGGAAATCTGGGTTCAAAAATGGCACTGGCCCAAACCCGCACAAGGTACACACCGTCGAGCTTTGCGCCCAGGGAAAAGGTGGCAGCCTTGGGCTCTCAGGTGCCAATGATGGGTCCCCGTTAACACTAGATAAATAACAATCGCTTTCTGTCCTGGCACCTTTTCCCTGGGAGGAATTTTCGTCCGTCTGGAATTCTGGGCTGAAAAACGGCATTTCCCCGGACCTGCAAGTGGAACGCACCGTCGAGCTTTGTGCCCAGGCAAAAGGTGGCAGCCTTGGGCTCTCAGGTGCCAATGATGGGGCCCCATTACCCCTAGAAAAAGAACAATGGCTTTCTGTCCTGGCACCTTTTCCCAGGGAGGAATCTTCATTGGTCTGGAATTCTGGGCTGAAAACGGCTCTTTCCCTTACCCGCATGTGGCACGCACCGTCGAGCTTTGCGCCCAGGGAAAAGGTGGCAGCCCTGGGCTCTCAGCTGCCAATTTTGAGGCCCCATTAACCCTAGAAAAGGCACAATCGCTTTCTGTCCTGGCACCTTTTCCCAGGGAGAAATCTTCGCTGGCCTGGAATTCTGGGATGAGAAACGGCACATTCCCGGACTTGCAAGTGGCACGCGCCGTCGACATTTGCGCCCAGGGAAAAGGTGGCAGCCTTCGGCTCTCAGGTGCCAAAGATGGGTCCCCATTAACCCTAGAAAAGGCACAATGGCTTTCTGTCCTGACACCTTTTCGCAGAGAGGAATCGACTTCCGTCTGGAATTCTGGGCTGAAAAACGGCCCTTTCCCGGACCCGCACAGGGTATGCACCGTCGAGCTTTGCACCCAGGGAAAAGGTGGCAGCCTTGGGCTCTCAGGTGCCAATGATGGGGCCCAATTAGCATTACAAAATACACAATGGCTTTGTCTCCTGGAACCTTTTCCCTCTGAGGAATCTTCATCGGTCTGGAATTCTGGGCTGAAAAATGGCACTTTCCCGGACCTGCACGTGGAACGTTCCGTCGAGCTTTGCGCCCAGGGAAAAGGTGGCAGCCTTGGGCTCTCAGGTGTCAATTTTGGGACCTCATTAACCCTAGAAAAGGCACAATTGCTTTCTGTCCTGGCACCTTTTCCCTGGGAGAAATCTTCATCGGCCTCGAATTCTGGGATGAGAAACAACACATTCCTGGACCCGCAAGTGGCACGCACCGTCGAGCTTTGCGCTCAGGGAAAAGGTTACAGCCTTCGGCTCTCAGGTGTCAATGATGGAGCCCCATTAACCCTATAAAAGGAACAATCGCTTTCTGTCCTGACACCTTTTCCCAGGGAGGAATCTTCATCGGTCTGGAATTCTGGGATGAGAAACGGCAATTTCCCGGACCCTCACGTAGCACGCATGGTCGAGCTTTGCGCCCAGGGTATAGGAGGCAACCTTGGGCTCTCAGGTGCCAATGATGGAGCCCGATTAACCCTAGAAATGGAACAATCGCTTTCTTTCCTGGGAGCCTCTTCCCTGTGAGGAGTCTTCATCCGTCTGGAATTCAGGGCGGAAAAACGGCACTTTCCCGGACAAGAAAGTGGTACGCGCCCTTGATGTTTGTGCCCACGGAAAAGGTGGCAGCTTTGAACTCTGAGGTGCCAATGATGGGGCACCATTGACCCTAGAAAAGGACAATTCGATTTCTGACCTGGCACCTTTTCCCTGGGAGGTGTCTTCGTCCGTCTGGAATTCTGCGCTGAAAAATGGCACTTCCCCGGACCTGCAAGTGGAACGCACCATCGAGCTTTGTGCCCAGGGAAAAGGTGGCAGCCTTGGGCTCTCAGGTGCCAATGATGGGGCCCCATTACCCCTAGAAAAAGAACAATGGCTTTCTGTCCTGGCACCTTTTCCCAGGGAGGAATCTTCATTGGTCTGGAATTCTGGGCTGAAATTGGCTCTTTCCCTTACCCGCATGTGGCACGCACCGTCGAGCTTTGCGCCCAGGGAAACGGTGGCAACCCTGGGCTCTCAGCTGCCAATTTTGGGGCCCCATTAACCCTAGAAAAGGCACAATCGCTTTCTGTCCTGGCGCCTTTTCCCAGGGAGAAATCTTCGCTGGCCTGGAATTCTGGGATGAGAAACGGCACATTCCCGGACTTGCAAGTGGCACGCGCCGTCGACATTTGCGCCCAGGCAAAAGGTGGCAGCCTTGGGCTCTCAGGTGCCAATGATGGGGCCCCGTTAACACTAGAAAAATAACACTTGCTTTCTGTCCTGGCACCTTTTCCCAGGGAGGAATCTTCGTTCGTCTGGAAATCTGGGTTCAAAAATGGCACTGGCCCAAACCCGCACAAGGTACACACCGTCGAGCTTTGCGCCCAGGGAAAAGGGGGCAGCCTTGGGCTCTCAGCTGCCAATGATGGGGCCCCATTACCTTTACAAAAAGCACAATGGCTTTCTGTCCTGGCACCTTTTCCCAGAGAGGAATCTTCATCGGTTTGGAATTCTGGTCTGAGAATCGGCACTTTCCTGGACGCGCAAGTGGAACGCACCATCGAGCTTTGCGTCCAGGGAAAAGGTGGCAGCCTTGGGCTCTCAGGTGCCAATGATGGGGCCCCATTACCTTTACAAAAAGCACAATGGCTTTCTGTCCTGGGATCCTTTTCCCTGGGAGGAATCGTCATCCGTCTGGAATCCTGGGCTGAACAAAGCACTTTCTCTGACCTGCACGTGGCAGGCACCATCTAGCTTTGCGCCCAGGGTAAAGGTGGCAGCCTTGGGCTCTCAGGTGCCAACAATGGGTCCCCGTTAACACTACATAAATATCAATCGCTTTCTGTCCTGGCACCTTTTCCCAGGGAGGAATTTTCATCCGTCTGGAATTCTGGGCTGAAAAACGGCACTTCCCCGGACCTGCAAGTGGAACGCACCGTCGAGCTTTGTGCCCAGGGAAAAGGTGGCAGCCTTGGGCTCTCAGGTGCCAATGATGGGGCCTCATTACCCCTAGAAAAAGAACAATGGCTTTCTGTCCTGGCACCTTTTCCCTGGGAGGAATCTTCATCGGTTTGGAATTCTGGTCTGACAATCGGCACTTTCCTGGACCCGCAAGTGGAACTCACCATCGAGCTTTGCGTCCAGGGAAAAGGTGGCAGCCTTGGGCTCTCAGGTGCCAATGATGGGACCCCATTACCTTTACAAAAAGCACAATGGCTTTCTGTCCTGGCCCCTTTTCCCTGGGAGTAGACTTCATTGGTCTGGAATTCTGGGCTGTAAAATGGCACTTTCTGGGACCAGCACGTGGCACGCACTGTCGTGCTTTGCGCCCAGGGAAAAGGAGGCAACCTCTGGCTCTCAGATGCCAATGACGGGCCGCCATTAACAGTAGAAATGGAACAATCGCTTTCTGTCCTGGGAGCCTTTTCCCTGGGAGGAGTCGTCATCCGTCTGGAATCCTGGGCTGAACAAAGGTCTTTCTCTGACCTGCACGTGGCAGGCACCATCTAGCTTTGCGCCCAGGCAAAAGATGGCAGCCTTGGGCTCTCAGGTGCCAATGATGGGTCCCCGTTAACACTAGATAAATAACAATTGCTTTCTGTGTTGGCACCTTTTCCCTGGGAGGAATTTTCTTCCGTCTGGAATTCTGGGCTGAAAAACGGCACTTCCCTGGACCTGCAAGTGGAACGCACCTTCGAGCTTTGTGCCCAGGGAAAAGGTGGCAGCCTTGGGCTCTCAGGTGCCAATCATGGGGCCCCATTACCCCTAGAAAAAGAACAATGGCTTTCTGTCCTGGCACCTTTTCCCAGGGAGGAATCTTCATTGGTCTGGAATTCTAGGCTGAAAACGGCTTCTTCCCTTACCCGCATGTGGCACGCACCGTCGAGCTTTGCGCCCAGGGAAAAGGTGGCAGCCCTGGGCTCTCAGCTGCCAATTTTGGGGCCCCATTAACCCTAGAAAAGGCACAATCGCTTTCTGTCCTGGCACCTTTTCCCAGGGAGAAATCTTCGCTGGCCTGGAATTCTGGGATGAGAAACGGCACATTCCCGGACTTGCAAGTGGCACGCGCCGTCGACATTTGCGCCCAGGGAAAAGGTGGCAGCCTTGGGCTCTCAGGTGCCAAAGATGGGGCCCAATTAGCAGTACAAAGTACATAATGGCTTTGTCTCATGGTACCTTTTCCCTCTGAGGAATCTTCATAGGTCTGGAATTCTGGGCTGAAAAATGGCACTTTCCTGGACCCGCACATGGAACGCTCCGTCGAGCTTTGCGCCCAGGGAAAAGGTGGCAGCCTTGGGCTCTCAGGTGCCAATGATGGGGCCCAATTAGCATTACAAAGTACACAATGGCTTTGTCTCCTAGTACCTTTTCCCTCTGAGGAATCTTCATAGGTCTGGAATTGTGGGCTGAAAAATGGCACTTTCCCGGATCTGCACGTGGAACGTTCCGTCGAGCTTTGCGCCCAGGGAAAAGGTGGCAGCTTTGGGGTCTCAGGTGTCAATTTTGGGGCCCCATTAACCCTAGAAAAGGCACAATTGCTTTCTGACCTGGCACCTGTTCCCTGGGAGAAATCTTCATCGGCCTCGAATTCTGGGATGAGAAACAGCACATTCCTGGACCCGCAAGTGGCACGCACCGTCGAGCTTTGCACTCAGGGAAAAGGTTGCAGCCTTGGGCTCTCAGGTGTCAATGATGGAGCCCCATTAACCCTAGAAAAGGAACAATCGCTTTCTCTCCTGACACCTTTTCCCAGGGAGGAATCTTCATCGGTCTGGAATTCTGGGATGAGAAACGGCAATTTCCCGGACCCTCACGTAGCCCGCATGGTCGAGCTTTGCGCCCAGGGTATAGGAGGCAACCTTGGGCTCTCAGGTGCCAATGATGGGGCCCGATTGACCCTAGAAATGGAACAATCGCTTTCTGTCCTGGGAGCCTCTATCTGTGAGGAGTCTTCATCCGTCTGGAATTGAGGGCTGAAAAACGGCACTTTCCCGGACAAGAAAGTGGTACGCGCCATTGATGTTTGCGCCCACGGAAAAGGTGGCAGCTTTGAACTCTGAGGTGCCAATGATGGGGCACCATTGACCCTAGAAAAGGACAATTAGATTTCTGACCTGGCACCTTTTCCCTGGGAGGTGTCTTCGTCCATCTGGAAATCTGGGTTCAAAAGTGGCACTGGCCCAAATCCGCATAAGGTACACACCGTCGAGCTTTGCACCCAGGGAAAAGGTGGCAGCCTTGGGCTCTCAGGTGCCAATGATGGTGCCCCACTACTCCTACAAAAGGCACAATGGCTTTCTGTCCTGGCACCTTTTCCCAGGGAGGAGTTTTCATTGGTCTGGAATTCTGGGCTGTTAAATGGCACTTTCTAGGACCAGCACGTGGCACGCACTGTCATGCCTTGCGCCCAGGCAAAAGGAGGCAACCTCTGGCTCTCAGATGCCAATGACGGGCCCCCATTAACACTAGAAATGGAACAATCGCTTTCTGTCCTGGGAGCCTTTTCCCTGGGAGGAGTCGTCATCCGTCTCGAATCCTGGGCTGAACAAAGCACTTTCTCTGACCTGCACGTGGCAGGCACCATCTAGTTTGCGCCCAGGGAAAAGGTGGCAGCCTTGGGCTCTCAGGTGCCAACGATGGGTCCCTGTTAACACTAGAAAAATAACAATCGCTTTCTGTCCTGGCACCTTTTCCCTGGGAGGAATTTTCGTCCGTCTGGAATTCTGGGCTGAAAAACGGCACTTCCCCGGACCTGCAAGTGGAACGCACCGTCGAGAATTGTGCCCTAGCAAAAGGTGGCAGCCTTGGGCTCTCAGGTGCCAATGATGGGGCCCCATTACCCCTAGAAAAAGAACAATCGCTTTGTGTCCTGGCACCTTTTTCCCTGGGAGGAATCTTCATTGGTCTGGAATTCTGGGCTGAAAATGGCTCTTTCCCTAACCCGCATGTGGCACGCACCGTCGAGCTTTGCGCCCAGGGAAAAGGTGGCAGCCCTGGGCTCTCAGCTGCCAATTTTGGGGCCCCATTAACCCTAGAAAAGGCACAATCGCTTTCTGTCCTGGCACCTTTTCCCAGGGAGAAATCTTCGCTGGCCTGGAATTCTGGGATGAGAAACGGCACATTCCCGGACTTGCAAGTGGCACGCGCCGTTGACATTTGCGCCCAGGGAAAAGGTGGTAGCCTTGGGCTCTCAGGTGCCAATGATCGTGCCCCATTACCTCTATCAAAGTCACAATGGCTTTCTGTCCTGGCAACTTTTCCCAGGGAGGAATCTTCATCGGTTTGGAATTCTTGTCTGAGAATCGGCACTTTCCTGGACCCGCAAGTGGAACGCACCATCGAGCTTTGCGCCCAGGGAAAAGGTGGCAGTCTTGGGCTCTCAGGTGCCAATGATGGGGCCCCATTACTCCTACAAAAGGCACAATGACTTTCTGTCCTGGCACATTTTTCCAGGGAGGTATCATCATCGGTTTGGAATTCTGGTCTGAGAATCGGCACTTTCCTGGACCCGCAAGTGGAAGGCACCATCGAGCTTTGCGTCCAGGGAAAAGGTGGCAGTCTTGGGCTCTCAGGTGCCAATGATGGGGCCCCATTACCTTTACAAAAAGCACAATGGCTTTCTGTCCTGGCACCTTTTCCCTGGGAGGAGTCTTCATTGGTCTGGAATTCTGGGCTGTAAAATGGCACTTTCTGGGACCAGCACGTGGCACGCACTGTCGTGCTTTGTGCCCAGGGAAAAGGAGGCAACCTCTGGCTCTCAGATGCCAATGACGGGCCCCCATTAACACTCGAAATGGAACAATCGCTTTCTGTCCTGGGAGCCTTTTCCCTGGGAGGAGTCGTCATCCTTCTGGAATCCTGGGCTGAACAAAGGTCTTTCTCTGAGCTGCACGTGGCAGGCACCATCTAGCTTTGCGCCCAGGCAAAAGGTGGCAGCCTTGGGCTCTCAGGTGCCAATGATGGGGCCCCATTACCCCTAGAAAAAGAACAATCGCTTTCTGTCCTGGCACCTTTTCCCTGGGAGGAATCTTCATTGGTCTGGAATTCTAGGCTGAAAACGTCTCTTTCCCTTAGCCGCATGTGGCACGCACCGTCGAGCTTTGCGCCCAGGGAAAAGGTGGCAGCCCTGGGCTCTCAGCTGCCAATTTTGGGGCCCCATTAACCCTAGAAAAGGCACAATGGCTTTCTGTCCTGGCACCTTTTCCCAGAGAGGAATCGACTTCCGTCTGGAATTCTGGGCTGAAAAACGGCCCTTTCCCAGACCCGCACAGGGTATGCACCGTCGAGCTTTGCACCCAGGGAAAAGGTGGCAGCCTTGGGCTCTCAGGTGCCAATGATGGGGCCCAATTAGCATTACAAAATACACAATGGCTTTGTCTCCTGGTACCTTTTCCCTCTGAGGAATCTTCATAGGTCTGGAATTGTGGGCTAAAAAATGACACTTTCCTGGACCCGCACGTGGAACGCTCCGTCGAGCTTTGCGCCCAGGGAAAAGGTGGCAGCCTTGGGCTCTCAGGTGTCAATTTTGGGGCCCCATTAACCCTAGAAAAGGCACAATTGCTCTCTTTCCAGGCACCTTTTCCCTGGGAGAAATTTTCATCGGCCTCGAATTCTGGGATGAGAAACAGCACCTTCCTGGACCTGCAAGTGGCACGCACCGTTGAGCTTTGCACTCAGGGAAAAGGTTGCAGCCTTGGGCTCTCAGGTGTCAATGATGGAGCCCCATTAACCCTAGAAAAGGAACAATCGCTTTCTCTCCTGACACCTTTTCCCAGGGAGGAATCTTCATCGGTCTGGAATTCTGGAATGAGAAACGGCAATTTCCCGGACCCTCACGTAGCACGCATGGTCGAGCTTTGCGCCCAGGGTATAGGAGGCAACCTTGGGCTCTCAGGTGCCAATGATGGGGCCCGATTAACCCTAGAAATGGAACAATCGCTTTCTTTCCTGGGAGCCTCTTCCCTGGGAGGAGTCTTCATCCGTCTGGAATTCAGGGCTGAAAAACGGCACTTTCCCTGACAAGAAAGTGGTACGCGCCGTTGATGTTTGCGCCCACGGAAAAGGTGGCAGCCTTGAACTCTGAGGTGCCAATGATGGGGCACCATTGACCCTAGAAAAGGACAATTCGATTTCTGACCTGGCACCTTTTCCCTGGGAGGTGTCTTCATCCGTCTGGAATTCTGGGCTGAAAAGTGGCACTTCCCCGGACCCGCAAGTGGCACCCGCCGTCGACATTTGCGCCCAGGTAAAAGGTGGCAGCCTTGGGCTCTCAGGTGCCAATGATGGGGCCCTGTTAACACTAGAAAAATAACACTTGCTTTCTGCCCTGGCACCTTTTCCCTGGGAGGAATCTTCGTCCGTCTGGAAATCTGGATTCAAAAATGGCACTGCCCCAAACCCGCACAAGGTACACACCGTCGAGCTTTGCGCCCAGGGAAAAGGGGGCAGCCTTGAGCTCTCAGGTGCCAATGGTGGTGCGCCATTACCCCTACAAAAGGCACAATGGCTTTCTGTCCTGGCACCTTTTCCCAGGGAGAAATCTTCATCGGTTTGGAATTCTGGTCTGAGAATCGGCACTTTCCCGGACCCACAAGTGGAACGCACCATCGAGCTTTGCGTCCAGGGAAAAGGTGGCAGTCTTGGGCTCTCAGGTGCCAATGATGGGGCCGCATTACCTTTACAAAAAGCACAATGGCTTTCTGTCCTGGCACCTTTTCCCTGGGAGGAGTCTTCATTGGTCTGGAATTCTGGGCTGTAAAATGGCACTTTCTGGGACCAGCACGTGGCACGCACTGTCGTGCTTTGCGCCCAGGGAAAAGGAGGCAACCTCTGGCTCTCAGATGCCAATGACGGGCCCCCATTAACACTAGAAATGGAACAATCGCTTTCTGTCCTGGGAGCCTTTTCCCTGGGAGGAGTCGTCATCCTTCTGGAATCCTGGGCTGTAGAAAGGTCTTTCTCTGAGCTGCACGTGGCAGGCACCATCTAGCTTTGCGCCCAGGCAAAAGGTGGCAGCCTTGGGCTCTCAGGTGCCAATGATGGGTACCCGTTAACACTAGATAAATAACAATGGCTTTCTGTCCTGGCACCTTTTCCCTGGGAGGAATTTTCGTCCGTCTGGAATTCTGGGCTGAAAAACGGCACTTCCCCGGACCTGCAAGTGGAACGCACCGTCGAGCTTTGTCCCCAGGCAAAAGGTGGCAGCCTTGGGCTCTCAGGTGCCAATGATGGGGCCCCGTTAACACTAGATAAATAACAATCGCTTTCTGTCCTGGCACCTTTTCCCAGGGAGGAATCTTCATTGGTCTGGAATTCTAGGCTGAAAACGGCTCTTTCCCTTACCCGCATGTGGCATGCACCGTCGAGCTTTGTGCCCAGGGAAAAGGCGGCAGCCCTGGGCTCTCAGCTGCCAATTTTGGGGCCCCATTAACCCTAGAAAAGGCACAATCGCTTTCTGTCCTGGCACCTTTTCCCAGGGAGAAATCTTCTCTGGTCTGGAATTCTGGGATGAGAAACGGCACATTCCCGGACTTGCAAGTGGCACGCGCCGTCGAGCTTTGCGCCCAGGGAAAAGGTGGCAGCCTTGGGCTCTCAGGTGCCAAAGATGGTGCCCCATTACCCCTAGAAAAGGCACAATGGCTTTCTGTCTGACACCATTTCCCAGAGAGGAATCGACTTCCATCTGGAATTCTGGGCTGAAAAACGGCCCTTTCCCGGACCCGCACAGGGTATGCACCGTCGAGCTTTGCACCCAGGGAAAAGGTGGCAGCCTTGGGCTCTCAGGTGCCAAAGATGGGGCCCAATTAGCATTACAAAATACACAATGGCTTTGTCTCCCGGTACCTTTTCCCTCTGAGGAATCTTCATAGGTCTGGAATTCTGGGCTGAAAAATGGCACTTTCCCAACCCGCAAGTGGAACGCTCCGTCGAGCTTTGCAACCAGGGAAAAGGTGGCAGGCTTGGGCTCTCAGGTGTCAATTTTGGGACCTCATTAACCCTAGAAAAGGCACAATCGCTTTCTGTCCTGACACCTTTTCCCAGGGAGGAATCTTCATCGGTCTGGAATTCTGGGATGAGAAACGGCAATTTCCCGGACCCTCACGTAGCACGCATGCTCGAGCTTTGCGCCCAGGGTATAGGAGGCAACCTTGGGCTCTCAGGTGCCAATGATGGGGCCCGATTGACCCTAGAAATGGAACAATCGCTTTCTGTCCTGGGAGCCTCTATCTGTGAGGAGTCTTCATCCGTCTGGAATTGAGGGCTGAAAAACGGCACTTTCCCGGACAAGAAAGTGGTACGTGCCATTGATGTTTGCGCCCACGGAAAAGGTGGCAGCTTTGAACTCTGAGGTGCCAATGATGGGGCACCATTGACCCTAGAAAAGGACAATTAGATTTCTGACCTGGCACCTTTTCCCTGGGAGGTGTCTTTGTCCATCTGGAAATCTGGGTTCAAAAGTGGCACTGGCCCAAATCCGCATAAGGTACACACCGTCGAGCTTTGCACCCAGGGAAAAGGTGGCAGCCTTGGGCTCTCAGGTGCCAATGATGGTGCCCCACTACTCCTACAAAAGGCACAATGGCTTTCTGTCCTGGCACCTTTTCCCAGGGAGGAGTTTTCATTGGTCTGGAATTCTGGGCTGTTAAATGGCACTTTCTAGGACCAGCACGTGGCACGCACTGTCGTGCTTTGCGCCCAGGGAAAAGGAGGCAACCTCTGGCTCTCAGATGCCAATGACGGGCCCCCATTAACACTAGAAATGGAACAATCGCTTTCTGTCCTGGGAGCCTTTTCCCTGGGAGGAGTCGTCATCCGTCTCGAATCCTGGGCTGAACAAAGCACTTTCTCTGACCTGCACGTGGCAGGCACCATCTAGTTTGCGCCCAGGAAAAAGGTGGCAGCCTTGGGCTCTCAGGTGCCAACGATGGGTCCCCGTTAACACTAGAAAAATAACAATCGCTTTCTGTCCTGGCACCTTTTCCCTGGGAGGAATTTTCGTCCGTCTGGAATTCTGGGCTGAAAAACGGCACTTCCCCGGACCTGCAAGTGGAACGCACCGTCGAGATTTGTGCCCTAGCAAAAGGTGGCAGCCTTGGGCTCTAAGGTGCCAATGATGGGGCCCCATTACCCCTAGAAAAAGAACAATCGCTTTGTGTCCTGGCACCTTTTCCCTGGGAGGAATCTTCATTGGTCTGGAATTCTGGGCTGAAAATGGCTCTTTCCCTAACCCGCATGTGGCACGCACCGTCGAGCTTTGCGCCCAGGGAAAAGGTGGCAGCCCTGGGCTCTCAGCTGCCAATTTTGGGGCCCCATTAACCCTAGAAAAGGCACAATCGCTTTCTGTCCTGGCACCTTTTCCCAGGGAGAAATCTTCGCTGGCCTGGAATTCTGGGATGAGAAACGGCACATTCCCGGACTTGCAAGTGGCACGCGCCGTTGACATTTGCGCCCAGGGAAAAGGTGGTAGCCTTGGGCTCTCAGGTGCCAATGATCGTGCCCCATTACCTCTATCAAAGTCACAATGGCTTTCTGTCCTGGCACCTTTTCCCAGGGAGGAATCTTCATCGGTTTGGAATTCTTGTCTGAGAATCGGCACTTTCCTGGACCCGCAAGTGGAACGCACCATCGAGCTTTGCGCCCAGGGAAAAGGTGGCAGTCTTGGGCTCTCAGGTGCCAATGATGGGGCCCCATTACTCCTACAAAAGGCACAATGACTTTCTGTCCTGGCACATTTTTCCAGGGAGGTATCATCATCGGTTTGGAATTCTGGTCTGAGAATCGGCACTTTCCTGGACCCGCAAGTGGAAGGCACCATCGAGCTTTGCGTCCAGGGAAAAGGTGGCAGTCTTGGGCTCTCAGGTGCCAATGATGGGGCCCCATTACCTTTACAAAAAGCACAATGGCTTTCTGTCCTGGCACCTTTTCCCTGGGAGGAGTCTTCATTGGTCTGGAATTCTGGGCTGTAAAATGGCACTTTCTGGGACCAGCACGTGTCACGCACTGTCGTGCTTTGCGCCCAGGGAAAAGGAGGCAACCTCTGGCTCTCAGATGCCAATGACGGGCCCCCATTAACACTCGAAATGGAACAATCGCTTTCTGTCCTGGGAGCCTTTTCCCTGGGAGGAGTCGTCATCCTTCTGGAATCCTGGGCTGAACAAAGGTCTTTCTCTGAGCTGCACGTGGCAGGCACCATCTAGCTTTGCGTCCAGGCAAAAGGTGGCAGCCTTGGGCTCTCAGGTGCCAATGATGGGTACCCGTTAACACTAGATAAATAACAATGGCTTTCTGTCCTGGCACCTTTTCCCTGGGAGGAATTTTCGTCCGTCTGGAATTCTGGGCTGAAAAACGGCACTTCCCCGGACCTGCAAGTGGAACGCACCGTCGAGCTTTGTGCCCAGGCAAAAGGTGGCAGCCTTGGGCTCTCAGGTGCCAATGATGGGTCCCCGTTAACACTAGATAAATAACAATCGCTTTCTGTCCTGGCACCTTTTCCCAAGGAGGAATCTTCATTGGTCTGGAATTCTAGGCTGAAAACGGCTCTTTCCCTTACCCGCATGTGGCACGCACCGTCGAGCTTTGCGCCCAGGGAAAAGGCGGCAGCCCTGGGCTCTCAGCTGCCAATTTTGGGGCCCCATTAACCCTAGAAAAGGCACAATCGCTTTCTGTCCTGGCACCTTTTCCCACGGAGAAATCTTCTCTGGTCTGGAATTCTGGGATGAGAAACGGCACATTCCCGGACTTGCAAGTGGCACGCGCCGTCGACATTTGCGCCCAGGGAAAAGGTGGCAGCCTTGGGCTCTCAGGTGCCAAAGATGGGGCCCCATTACCCCTAGAAAAGGCACAATGGCTTTCTGTCTGACACCATTTCCCAGAGAGGAATCGACTTCCGTCTGGAATTCTGGGCTGAAAAACGGCCCTTTCCCGGACCCGCACAGGGTATGCACCGTCGAGCTTTGCAACCAGGGAAAAGGTGGCAGCCTTGGGCTCTCAGGTGCCAAAGATGGGGCCCAATTAGCATTACAAAATACACAATGGCTTTGTCTCCTGGTACCTTTTCCCTCTGAGGAATCTTCATAGGTCTGGAATTCTGGGCTGAAAAATGGCACTTTCCCAACCCGCAAGTGGAACGCTCCGTCGAGCTTTGCAACCAGGGAAAAGGTGGCAGGCTTGGGCTCTCAGGTGTCAATTTTGGGACCTCATTAACCCTAGAAAAGGCACAATTGCTTTCTGTCCTGGCACTTTTTCCCAGGGAGAAATCTTCATCGGCCTCGAATTCTGGGATGAGAAACAGCACTTTCTTGGACCCGCAAGTGGAACGCACCGTCGAGCTTTGCGCTCAGGGAAAAGGTTGCAGCCTTGGGCTCTCAGGTGTCAATTTTGGGGCCCCATTAACCCTAGAAAAGGAACAATCGCTTTCTCTCCTGACACCTTTTCCCTGGGAGGAATCTTCATCGGTCTGGAATTCTGGAATGAGAAACGGCAATTTCCCGGACCCTCACGTAGCACGCATGGTAGAGCTTTGCGCCCAGGGTATAGGAGGCAACCTTGGGCTCTCAGGTGCCAATGATGGGGCTCGATGAACCGTAGAAATGGAACAATCGCTTTCTGTCCTGGGAGCCTCTTCCCTGTGAGGAGTCTTCATCCGTCTGGAATTCAGGGTTGAAAAACGGCACTTTCCCAGACAAGAAAGTGGTACGCGCCATTGATGTTTGCGCCCACGGAAAAGGTGGCAGCCTTGAACTCTGAGGTGCCAATGATGGGGCACCATTGACCCTAGAAAAGGACAATTCGATTTCTGACCTGGCACCTTTTCCCTGGGAGGTGTCTTCGTCCGTCTGGAATTCTGGGCTGAAAAATGGCACTTCCCTGGACCCGCAAGTGGCACGCGCCGTCGACATTTGCGCCCAGCCAAAAGGTGGCAGCCTTGGGCTCTCAGGTGCCAATGATGGGGCCCCGTTAACACTAGAAAAATAACACTTGCTTTCTGTCCTGGCACCTTTTCCCAGGGAGGAATCTTCGTCCGTCTGGAAATCTGGATTCAAAAATGGCACTGCCCCAAACCTGCACAATTTACACACCGTTGAGCTTTGCGCCCAGGGAAATGGGGGCAGCCTTGGGCTCTCAGCTGCCAATGATAGGGCCCCATTACCCCTACAAAAGGCACAATGGCTTTCTGTCCTGGCACCTTTTCCCAGGGAGGAATCTTCATCGGTTTGGAATTCTGGTCTGACAATCGGCACTTTCCTGGACCCGCAAGTGGAACGCACCATCGAGCTTTGCGTCCAGGGAAAAGGTGGCAGTCTTGGGCTCTCAAGTGCCAATGATGGGGCCCCATTACCTTTACAAAAAGCACAATGGCTTTCTGTCCTGGCACCTTTTCCCTGGGAGGAGTCTTCATTGGTCTGGAATTCTGGGCTGTAAAATGGCACTTTCTGGGACCAGCACGTGTCACGCACTGTCGTGCTTTGCGCCCAGGGAAAAGGAGGCAACCTCTGGCTCTCAGATGCCAATGACGGGCCCCCATTAACACTAGAAATGGAACAATAGCTTTCTGTCCTGGGAGCCCTTTCTCTGGGAGGAGTCGTCATCCATCTGGAATCCTGGGCTGAACAAAGCACTTTCTCTGACCTGCATGTGGCAGGCACCATCTAGCTTTGCGCCCAGGGAAAAGGTGGCAGCCTTGGGCTCTCAGGTGCCAATGATGGGTCCTCGTTAACACTAGATAAATAACACTTGCTTTCTGTCCTGGCACCTTTTCCCAGGGAGGAATTTTCGTCAGTCTGGAATTCTGGACTAAAAAACGGCACTTCCCCGGACCCGCAAGTGGAACGCACCATCGAGCTTTGTGCCCAGGCAAAAGGTGGCAGCCTTGGGCTCTCAGGTGCCAATTTTGGGCCCCCATTACCCCTAGAAAAAGAACAATCGCTTTCTGTCCTGGCACCTTTTCCCTGGGAGGAATCTTCATTGGTCTGGAATTCTGGGCTGAAAACGGCTCTTTCCCTTACCCGCGTGTGGCACGCACCGTCGAGCTTTGCGCCCAGGGAAAAGGTGGCAGCCCTGGGCTCTCAGCTGCCAATTTTGGGGCCCCATTAACCCTAGAAAAGGCACAATTGCTTTCTGTCCTGGCACCTTTTCCCAGGGAGAAATCTTCGCTGGCCTGGAATTCTGGGATGAGAAACGGCACATTCCCAGAGTTGAGAGTGGCACGCGCCGTCGACATTTGCGCCCAGGGAAAAGGTGGCAGCCTTGGGCTCTCAGGTGCAAAAGATGGGGCCCCATTACCCCTAGAAAAGGGACAATGACTTTCTGTCTTGACATCTTTTCCCAGAGAGGAATCGACTTTTGTCTAGAATTCTGGGCTGAAAACTGGCGCTTTCCGGAACCCACACAGGGTATGCACCGTCGAGCTTTACACTCAGGGAAAAGGGGACAGCCTTGGGCTCTCAGGTGCCAATGATGGGGCCCCATTACCCCTAGAAAAAGAACAATCGCTTTCTGTCCTGGCACCTTTTCCCTGGGAGGAATCTTCATAGGTCTGGAATTCTGGGCTGAAAACGGCTCTTTCCCTTACCCGCGTTTGGCACGCACCGTCGAGCTTTGCGCCCAGGGAAAAGGTGGCAGCCCTGGGCTCTCAGCTGCCAATTTTGGGGCCCCATTAACCCTAGAAAAGGCACAATCGCTTTCTGTCCTGGCACCTTTTCCCAGGGAGAAATCTTCGCTGGCCTGGAATTCTGGCATGAGAAACGACACATTCCCGGACTTGCAAGTGGCACGCGCCGTCGAGCTTTGCGCCCAGGGAAAAGGTGGCAGCCTTGGGCTCTCAGGTGCCATAGATGGGGCCCCATTACCCCTAGAAAAGGGACAATGGCTTTCTGTCCTGACACCTTTTCCCAGAGAGGAATCGACTTCTGTCTGGAATTCTGGGGTGAAAAACGGCGCTTTCCCGGACCCGCACAGGGTATGCACCGTTGAGCTTTGCACCCAGGGAAAAGGTGGCAGCCTTGGGCTCTCAGGTGTCAATTTTGGGACCTCATTAACCCTAGAAAAGGCACAATTGCTTTCTGTCCTGGCACTTTTTCCCAGGGAGAAATCTTCATCGGCCTCGAATTCTGGGATGAGAAACAGTACTTTCTTGGACCCGCAAGTGGAACGCACCGTCGAGCTTTGCGCTCAGGGAAAAGGTTGCAGCCTTGGGCTCTCAGGTGTCAATGATGGAGCCCCATTAACCCTAGGAAAGGAGCAATCGCTTTCTGTCCTGACACCTTTTCCCAGGGAGGAATCTTCATCGGTCTGGAATTCTGGAATGAGAAACGGCAATTTCCCGGACCCTCACGTAGCATGCATGGTCGAGTTTTGTGCCCAGGGTATAGGAGGCAACCTTGGGCTCTCAGGTGCCAAAGATGGAGCCCGATTAACCCTAGAAATGGAACAATTGCTTTCTGTCCTGGGAGCCTCTTCCCTGTGAGGAGTCTTCATCCGTATGGAATTCAGGGCTGAAAAACGGCACTTTCCCAGACAAGAAAGTGGTACGCACCGTTGATGTTTGCGCCCACGGAAAAGGTGGCAGCCTTGAACTCTCAGGTGCCAGTGATGGGGCACCATTGACCTTAGAAAAGGACAATTCGATTTCTGACCTGGCACTCTTTCCCTGGGAGGTGTCTTCGTCCGTCTGGAATTCTGGGCTGAAAAATGGCACTACCCTGGACCCGCAAGTGGCACGCGCCGTCGACATTTGCGCCCAGGCAAAAGGTGGCAGCCTTGGGCTCTCAGGTGCCAATGATGGGGCCTCGTTAACACTAGAAAAATAACACTTGCTTTCTGTCCTGGCACCTTTTCCCAGGCAGGAATCTTCGTCCGTCTGGAAATCTGGGTTCAAAAATGGCACTGCCCCAAATCCGCACAAGGTACACACCGTCGAGCTTTGTGCCCAGGGAAAAGGGGGCAGCCTTGGGCTCTCAGGTGCCAATGATGGTGCCCCATTACCCCTACAAAAGGCACAATGGCTTTCTGTCCTGGCACCTTTTCCCAGGGAGGAATCTTCAGCGGTTTGGAATTCTGGTCTGAGAATCGGCACTTTCCTGGACCCGCAAGTGGAACGCACCATCGAGCTTTGCGTCCAGGGAAAAGGTGGCAGTCTTGGGTTCTCAGGTGCCAATGATGGGACCCCATTACCTTTACAAAAAGCACAATGGCTTTCTGTCCTGGCACCTTTTCCCTGGGAGGAGTCTTCATTGGTCTGGAATTCTGGGCTGTAAAATGGCACTTTCTGGGACCAGCACGTGGCACGCACTGTCGTGCTTTGCGCCCAGGGAAAAGGAGGCAACCTCTGGCTCTCAGATGCCAATGACGGGCCCCCATTAACACTAGAAATGGAACAATCGCTTTCTGTCCTGGGAGCCCTTTCCCTGGGAGGAGTCGTCATCCGTCTGGTATCCTGGGCTGAACAAAGCACTTTCTCTGACCTGCACGTGGCAGGCACCATCTAGCTTTGCGCCCAGGGAAGAGGTGACAGCCTTGGGCTCTCAGGTGCCAATGATGGGGCCTCGTTAACACTAGATAAATAACAATCGCTTTCTGTCCTGGCACTTTTTCCCAGGGAGGAATTTTCGTCCGTCTGGAATTCTGGACTGAACAACGGTACTTCCCCGGACCTGCAAGTGGAACGCACCGTCGAGCTTTGTGCCCAGGCAAAAGGTGGCAGCCTTGGGCTCTCAGGTGCCAATCATGGGGCCCCATTAACCCTAGAAAAGGCACAATCGCTTTCTGTCCTGGCACCTTTTCCCTGGGAGGAATTTTCTTCCGTCTGGAATTCTGGGCTGAAAAACGGCACTTCCCCGGACCTGCAAGTGGAACGCACCTTCGAGCTTTGCGCCCAGGGAAAAGGTGGCAGCCTTGGGCTCTCAGGTGCCAAAGATGGGGTCCCATTACCCCTAGAAAAGGCACAATGGCTTTCTGTCCTGACACCTTTTCCCAGAGAGGAATCGACTTCCGTCTGGAATTCTGGGCTGAAAAACGGCCTTTTCCCAGACCCGCACAGGGTATGCACCGTCGAGCTTTGCACCCAGGGAAAAGGTGGCAGCCTTGGGCTCTCAGGTGCCAATGATGGGGCCCAATTAGCATTACAAAATACACAATGGCTTTGTCTCCTGGTACCTTTTCCCTCTGAGGAATCTTCATAGGTCTGGAATTCTGGGCTGAAAAATGGCACTTTCCCGGACCCGCACGTGGAACGCTCCGTCGAGCTTTGCGCCCAGGGAAAAGGTGGCAGCCTTGGGCTCTCAGGTGTCCATTTTGGGGCCCCATTAACCCTAGAAAAGGCACAATTGCTTTCTGCCCTGGCACCTTTTCCCAGGGAGAAATCTACATCGGCCTCGAATTCTGGGATGAGAAACAGCACATTCCTGGACCCGCAAGTGGCACGCGCCGTCGACATTTGCGCCCAGGGAAAAGGTGGCAGCCTTGGGCTCTCAGGTGCAAAAGATGGGGCCCCATTACCCCTAGAAAAGGGACAATGACTTTCTGTCTTGACATCTTTTCCCAGAGAGGAATCGACTTTTGTCTGGAATTCTGGGCTGAAAACTGGCGTTTTCCGGAACCCACACAGGGTATGCACCGTCGAGCTTTACACTCAGGGAAAAGGGGACAGCCTTGGGCTCTCAGGTGCCAATGATGGGGCCCCATTACCCCTAGAAAAAGAACAATCGCTTTCTGTCCTGGCACCTTTTCCCTGGGAGGAATCTTCATAGGTCTGGAATTCTGGGCTGAAAACGGCTCTTTCCCTTACCCGCGTGTGGCACGCACCGTCGAGCTTTGCGCCCAGGGAAAAGGTGGCAGCCCTGGGCTCTCAGCTGCCAATTTTGGGGCCCCATTAACCCTAGAAAAGGCACAATCGCTTTCTGTCCTGGCACCTTTTCCCAGGGAGAAATCTTCGCTGGCCTGGAATTCTGGCATGAGAAACGACACATTCCCGGACTTGCAAGTGGCACGCGCTGTCGACATTTGCGCCCAGGGAAAAGGTGGCAGCCTTGGGCTCTCAGGTGCCAAAGATGGGGCCCCATTACCCCTAGAAAAGGCACAATGGCTTTCTGTCCTGACACCTTTTCCCAGAGAGGAATCGACTTCTGTCTGGAATTCTGGGGTGAAAAACGTCGCTTTCCCGGACCCGCACAGGGTATGCACCGTCGAGCTTTGCACCCAGGGAAAAGGTGGCAGCCTTGGGCTCTCAGGTGCCAAAGATGGGGCCCAATTAGCATTACAAAATACACAATGGCTTTGTCTCCTGGTACCTTTTCCCTCTGAGGAATCTTCATAGGTCTGGAATCCTGGGTTGAAAAATGGCACTTTCCCGGTCCCGCAAGTGGAACGCTCCGTCGAGCTTTGCGCCCAGGGAAAAGGTGGCAGCCTTGGGCTCTCAGGTGTCAATTTTGGGACCTCATTAACCCTAGAAAAGGCACAATTGCTTTCTGTCCTGGCACCTTTTCGCAGGGAGAAATCTTCATCGGCCTCGAATTCTGGGATGAGAAACAGTACTTTCTTGGACCCGCAAGTAGAACGCACCGTCGAGCTTTGTGCTCAGGGAAAAGGTTGCAGCCTTGGGCTCTCAGGTGTCAATGATGGAGCCCCATTAACCCTAGGAAAGGAGCAATCGCTTTCTGTCCTGACACCTTTTCCCAGGGAGGAATCTTCATCGGTCTGGAATTCTGGAATGAGAAACGGCAATTTCCCGGACCCTCACGTAGCATGCATGGTCGAGTTTTGTGCCCAGGGTATAGGAGGCAACCTTGGGCTCTCAGGTGCCAAAGATGGAGCCCGATTAACCCTAGAAATGGAACAATCGCTTTCTGTCCTGGGAGCCTCTTCCCTGTGAGGAGTCTTCATCCGTCTGGAATTCAGGGCTGAAAAACGGCACTTTCCCAGACAAGAAAGTGGTACGCGCCGTTGATGTTTGCGCCCAGGGAAAAGGTGGCAGCCTTGAACTCTCAGGTGCCAGTGATGGGGCACCATTGACCTTAGAAAAGGACAATTCGATTTCTGACCTGGCACCCTTTCCCTGGGAGGTGTCTTCGTCCATCTGGAATTCTGGGCTGAAAAATGGCACTACACTGGACCCGCAAGTGGCACGCGCCGTCGACATTTGCGCCCAGGCAAAAGGTGGCAGCCTTGGGCTCTCAGGTGCCAATGATGGGGCCTCGTTAACACTAGAAAAATAACACTTGCTTTCTGTCCTGGCACCTTTTCCCAGGCAGGAATCTTCGTCCGTCTGGAAATCTGGGTTCAAAAATGGCACTGCCCCAAATCCGCACAAGGTACACACCGTCGAGCTTTGTGCCCAGGGAAAAGGGGGCAGCCTTGGGCTCTCAGGTGCCAATGATGGTGCCCCATTACCCCTACAAAAGGCAGAATGGCTTTCTGTCCTGGCACCTTTTCCCAGGGAGGAATCTTCAGCGGTTTGGAATTCTGGTCTGAGAATCGGCACTTTCCTGGACCCGCAAGTGGAACGCACCATCGAGCTTTGCGTCCAGGGAAAAGGTGGCAGTCTTGGGTTCTCAGGTGCCAATGATGGGACCCCATTACCTTTACAAAAAGCACAATGGCTTTCTGTCCTGGCACCTTTTCCCTGGGAGGAGTCTTCATTGGTCTGGAATTCTGGGCTGTAAAATGGCACTTTCTGGGACCAGCACGTGGCACGCACTGTCGTGCTTTGCGCCCAGGGAAAAGGAGGCAACCTCTGGCTCTCAGATGCCAATGACGGGCCCCCATTAACACTAGAAATGGAACAATCGCTTTCTGTCCTGGGAGCCCTTTCCCTGGGAGGAGTCGTCATCCGTCTGGTATCCTGGGCTGAACAAAGCACTTTCTCTGACCTGCACGTGGCAGGCACCATCTAGCTTTGCGCCCAGGGAAGAGGTGACAGCCTTGGGCTCTCAGGTGCCAATGATGGGTCCTCGTTAACACTAGATAAATAACAATCGCTTTCTGTCCTGGCACTTTTTCCCAGGGAGGAATTTTCGTCCGTCTGGAATTCTGGACTGAACAACGGTACTTCCCCGGACCTGCAAGTGGAACGCACCGTCGAGCTTTGTGCCCAGGCAAAAGGTGGCAGCCTTGGGCTCTCAGGTGCCAATCATGGGGCCCCATTAACCCTAGAAAAGGCACAATCGCTTTCTGTCCTGGCACCTTTTCCCTGGGAGGAATTTTCTTCCGTCTGGAATTCTGGGCTGAAAAACGGCACTTCCCCGGACCTGCAAGTGGAACGCACCTTCGAGCTTTGCGCCCAGGGAAAAGGTGGCAGCCTTGGGCTCTCAGGTGCCAAAGATGGGGTCCCATTACCCCTAGAAAAGGCACAATGGCTTTCTGTCCTGACACCTTTTCCCAGAGAGGAATCGACTTCCGTCTGGAATTCTGGGCTGAAAAACGGCCTTTTCCCAGACCCGCACAGGGTATGCACCGTCGAGCTTTGCACCCAGGGAAAAGGTGGCAGCCTTGGGCTCTCAGGTGCCAATGATGGGGCCCAATTAGCATTACAAAATACACAATGGCTTTGTCTCCTGGTACCTTTTCCCTCTGAGGAATCTTCATAGGTCTGGAATTCTGGGCTGAAAAATGGCACTTTCCCGGACCCGCACGTGGAACGCTCCGTCGAGCTTTGCGCCCAGGGAAAAGGTGGCAGCCTTGGGCTCTCAGGTGTCCATTTTGGGGCCCCATTAACCCTAGAAAAGGCACAATTGCTTTCTGCCCTGGCACCTTTTCCCAGGGAGAAATGTACATCGGCCTCGAATTCTGGGATGAGAAACAGCACATTCCTGGACCCGCAAGTGGCACGCGCCGTCGACATTTGCGCCCAGGGAAAAGGTGGCAGCCTTGGGCTCTCAGGTGCAAAAGATGGGGCCCCATTACCCCTAGAAAAGGGACAATGACTTTCTGTCTTGACATCTTTTCCCAGAGAGGAATCGACTTTTGTCTGGAATTCTGGGCTGAAAACTGGCGTTTTCCGGAACCCACACAGGGTATGCACCGTCGAGCTTTACACTCAGGGAAAAGGGGACAGCCTTGGGCTCTCAGGTGCCAATGATGGGGCCCCATTACCCCTAGAAAAAGAACAATCGCTTTCTGTCCTGGCACCTTTTCCCTGGGAGGAATCTTCATAGGTCTGGAATTCTGGGCTGAAAACGGCTCTTTCCCTTACCCGCGTGTGGCACGCACTGTCGAGCTTTGCGCCCAGGGAAAAGGTGGCAGCCCTGGGCTCTCAGCTGCCAATTTTGGGGCCCCATTAACCCTAGAAAAGGCACAATCGCTTTCTGTCCTGGCACCTTTTCCCAGGGAGAAATCTTCGCTGGCCTGGAATTCTGGCATGAGAAACGACACATTCCCGGACTTGCAAGTGGCACGCGCTGTCGACATTTGCGCCCAGGGAAAAGGTGGCAGCCTTGGGCTCTCAGGTGCCAAAGATGGGGCCCCATTACCCCTAGAAAAGGCACAATGGCTTTCTGTCCTGACACCTTTTCCCAGAGAGGAATCGACTTCTGTCTGGAATTCTGGGGTGAAAAACGTCGCTTTCCCGGACCCGCACAGGGTATGCACCGTCGAGCTTTGCACCCAGGGAAAAGGTGGCAGCCTTGGGCTCTCAGGTGCCAAAGATGGGGCCCAATTAGCATTACAAAATACACAATGGCTTTGTCTCCTGGTACCTTTTCCCTCTGAGGAATCTTCATAGGTCTGGAATCCTGGGTTGAAAAATGGCACTTTCCCGGTCCCGCAAGTGGAACGCTCCGTCGAGCTTTGCGCCCAGGGAAAAGGTGGCAGCCTTGGGCTCTCAGGTGTCAATTTTGGGACCTCATTAACCCTAGAAAAGGCACAATTGCTTTCTGTCCTGGCACTTTTTCCCAGGGAGAAATCTTCATCGGCCTCGAATTCTGGGATGAGAAACAGTACTTTCTTGGACCCGCAAGTAGAACGCACCGTCGAGCTTTGTGCTCAGGGAAAAGGTTGCAGCCTTGGGCTCTCAGGTGTCAATGATGGAGCCCCATTAACCCTAGGAAAGGAGCAATCGCTTTCTGTCCTGACACCTTTTCCCAGGGAGGAATCTTCATCGGTCTGGAATTCTGGAATGAGAAACGGCAATTTCCCGGACCCTCACGTAGCATGCATGGTCGAGTTTTGTGCCCAGGGTATAGGAGGCAACCTTGGGCTCTCAGGTGCCAAAGATGGAGCCCGATTAACCCTAGAAATGGAACAATCGCTTTCTGTCCTGGGAGCCTCTTCCCTGTGAGGAGTCTTCATCCGTCTGGAATTCAGGGCTGAAAAACGGCACTTTCCCAGACAAGAAAGTGGTACGCGCCGTTGATGTTTGCGCCCAGGGAAAAGGTGGCAGCCTTGAACTCTCAGGTGCCAGTGATGGGGCACCATTGACCTTAGAAAAGGACAATTCGATTTCTGACCTGGCACCCTTTCCCTGGGAGGTGTCTTCGTCCATCTGGAATTCTGGGCTGAAAAATGGCACTACACTGGACCCGCAAGTGGCACGCGCCGTCGACATTTGCGCCCAGGCAAAAGGTGGCAGCCTTGGGCTCTCAGGTGCCAATGATGGGGCCTCGTTAACACTAGAAAAATAACACTTGCTTTCTGTCCTGGCACCTTTTCCCAGGCAGGAATCTTCGTCCGTCTGGAAATCTGGGTTCAAAAATGGCACTGCCCCAAATCCGCACAAGGTACACACCGTCGAGCTTTGTGCCCAGGGAAAAGGGGGCAGCCTTGGGCTCTCAGGTGCCAATGATGGTGCCCCATTACCCCTACAAAAGGCACAATGGCTTTCTGTCCTGGCACCTTTTCCCAGGGAGGAATCTTCAGCGGTTTGGAATTCTGGTCTGAGAATCGGCACTTTCCTGGACCCGCAAGTGGAACGCACCATCGAGCTTTGCGTCCAGGGAAAAGGTGGCAGTCTTGGGTTCTCAGGTGCCAATGATGGGACCCCATTACCTTTACAAAAAGCACAATGGCTTTCTGTCCTGGCACCTTTTCCCAGGGAGGAGTCTTCATTGGTCTGGAATTCTGGGCTGTAAAATGGCACTTTCTGGGACCAGCACGTGTCACGCACTGTCGTGCTTTGCGCCCAGGGAAAAGGAGGCAACCTCTGGCTCTCAGATGCCAATGACGGGCCCCCATTAACACTAGAAATGGAACAATCGCTTTCTGTCCTGGGAGCCCTTTCCCTGGGAGGAGTCGTCATCCGTCTGGTATCCTGGGCTGAACAAAGCACTTTCTCTGACCTGCACGTGGCAGGCACCATCTAGCTTTGCGCCCAGGGAAGAGGTGACAGCCTTGGGCTCTCAGGTGCCAATGATGGGTCCTCGTTAACACTAGATAAATAACAATCGCTTTCTGTCCTGGCACTTTTTCCCAGGGAGGAATTTTCGTCCGTCTGGAATTCTGGACTGAACAACGGTACTTCCCCGGACCTGCAAGTGGAACGCACCGTCGAGCTTTGTGCCCAGGCAAAAGGTGGCAGCCTTGGGCTCTCAGGTGCCAATCATGGGGCCCCATTAACCCTAGAAAAGGCACAATCGCTTTCTGTCCTGGCACCTTTTCCCTGGGAGGAATTTTCTTCCGTCTGGAATTCTGGGCTGAAAAACGGCACTTCCCCGGACCTGCAAGTGGAACGCACCTTCGAGCTTTGCGCCCAGGGAAAAGGTGGCAGCCTTGGGCTCTCAGGTGCCAAAGATGGGGTCCCATTACCCCTAGAAAAGGCACAATGGCTTTCTGTCCTGACACCATTTCCCAGAGAGGAATCGACTTCCGTCTGGAATTCTGGGCTGAAAAACGGCCTTTTCCCAGACCCGCACAGGGTATGCACCGTCGAGCTTTGCACCCAGGGAAAAGGTGGCAGCCTTGGGCTCTCAGGTGCCAATGATGGGGCCCAATTAGCATTACAAAATACACAATGGCTTTGTCTCCTGGTACCTTTTCCCTCTGAGGAATCTTCATAGGTCTGGAATTCTGGGCTGAAAAATGGCACTTTCCCGGACCCGCACGTGGAACGCTCCGTCGAGCTTTGCGCCCAGGGAAAAGGTGGCAGCCTTGGGCTCTCAGGTGTCCATTTTGGGGCCCCATTAACCCTAGAAAAGGCACAATTGCTTTCTGCCCTGGCACCTTTTCCCAGGGAGAAATGTACATCGGCCTCGAATTCTGGGATGAGAAACAGCACATTCCTGGACCCGCAAGTGGCACGCGCCGTCGACATTTGCGCCCAGGGAAAAGGTGGCAGCCTTGGGCTCTCAGGTGCAAAAGATGGGGCCCCATTACCCCTAGAAAAGGGACAATGACTTTCTGTCTTGACATCTTTTCCCAGAGAGGAATCGACTTTTGTCTGGAATTCTGGGCTGAAAACTGGCGCTTTCCGGAACCCACACAGGGTATGCACCGTCGAGCTTTACACTCAGGGAAAAGGGGACAGCCTTGGGCTCTCAGGTGCCAATGATGGGGCCCCATTACCCCTAGAAAAAGAACAATCGCTTTCTGTCCTGGCACCTTTTCCCTGGGAGGAATCTTCATAGGTCTGGAATTCTGGGCTGAAAACGGCTCTTTCCCTTACCCGCGTGTGGCACGCACCGTCGAGCTTTGCGCCCAGGGAAAAGGTGGCAGCCCTGGGCTCTCAGCTGCCAATTTTGGGGCCCCATTAACCCTAGAAAAGGCACAATCGCTTTCTGTCCTGGCACCTTTTCCCAGGGAGAAATCTTCGCTGGCCTGGAATTCTGGCATGAGAAACGACACATTCCCGGACTTGCAAGTGGCACGCGCTGTCGACATTTGCGCCCAGGGAAAAGGTGGCAGCCTTGGGCTCTCAGGTGCCATAGATGGGGCCCCATTACCCCTAGAAAAGGGACAATGGCTTTCTGTCCTGACACCTTTTCCCAGAGAGGAATCGACTTCTGTCTGGAATTCTGGGCTGAAAAACGGCCCGTTCCCGGACCCGCACAGGGTATGCACCGTCGAGCTTTGCACCCAGGGAAAAGGTGGCAGCCTTGGGCTCTCAGGTGCCAAAGATGGGGCCCAATTAGCATTACAAAATACACAATGGCTTTGTCTCCTGGTACCTTTTCCCTCTGAGGAATCTTCATAGGTCTGGAATCCTGGGTTGAAAAATGGCACTTTCCCGGTCCCGCAAGTGGAACGCTCCGTCGAGCTTTGCGCCCAGGGAAAAGGTGGCAGCCTTGGGCTCTCAGGTGTCAATTTTGGGACCTCATTAACCCTAGAAAAGGCACAATTGCTTTCTGTCCTGGCACTTTTTCCCAGGGAGAAATCTTCATCGGCCTCGAATTCTGGGATGAGAAACAGTACTTTCTTGGACCCGCAAGTAGAACGCACCGTCGAGCTTTGCGCTCAGGGAAAAGGTTGCAGCCTTGGGCTCTCAGGTGTCAATGATGGAGCCCCATTAACCCTAGGAAAGGAGCAATCGCTTTCTGTCCTGACACCTTTTCCCAGGGAGGAATCTTCATCGGTCTGGAATTCTGGAATGAGAAACGGCAATTTCCCGGACCCTCACGTAGCATGCATGGTCGAGTTTTGTGCCCAGGGTATAGGAGGCAACCTTGGGCTCTCAGGTGCCAAAGATGGAGCCCGATTAACCCTAGAAATGGAACAATCGCTTTCTGTCCTGGGAGCCTCTTCCCTGTGAGGAGTCTTCATCCGTCTGGAATTCAGGGCTGAAAAACGGCACTTTCCCAGACAAGAAAGTGGTACGCGCCGTTGATGTTTGCGCCCAGGGAAAAGGTGGCAGCCTTGAACTCTCAGGTGCCAGTGATGGGGCACCATTGACCTTAGAAAAGGACAATTCGATTTCTGACCTGGCACCCTTTCCCTGGGAGGTGTCTTCGTCCATCTGGAATTCTGGGCTGAAAAATGGCACTACCCTGGACCCGCAAGTGGCACGCGCCGTCGACATTTGCGCCCAGGCAAAAGGTGGCAGCCTTGGGCTCTCAGGTGCCAATGATGGGGCCTCGTTAACACTAGAAAAATAACACTTGCTTTCTGTCCTGGCACCTTTTCCCAGGCAGGAATCTTCGTCCGTCTGGAAATCTGGGTTCAAAAATGGCACTGCCCCAAACCCGCACAAGGTACACACCGTCGAGCTTTGTGCCCAGGGAAAAGGGGGCAGCCTTGGGCTCTCAGGTGCCAATGATGGGGCCCCATTACCCCTACAAAAGGCACAATGGCTTTCTGTCCTGGCACCTTTTCCCAGGGAGGAATCTTCAGCGGTTTGGAATTCTGGTCTGAGAATCGGCACTTTCCTGGACCCGCAAGTGGAACGCACCATCGAGCTTTGCGTCCAGGGAAAAGGTGGCAGTCTTGGGTTCTCAGGTGCCAATGATGGGACCCCATTACCTTTACAAAAAGCACAATGGCTTTCTGTCCTGGCACCTTTTCCCAGGGAGGAGTCTTCATTGGTCTGGAATTCTGGGCTGTAAAATGGCACTTTCTGGGACCAGCACGTGTCACGCACTGTCGTGCTTTGCGCCCAGGGAAAAGGAGGCAACCTCTGGCTCTCAGATGCCAATGACGGGCCCCCATTAACACTAGAAATGGAACAATCACTTTCTGTCCTGGGAGCCCTTTCCCTGGCAGGAGTCGTCATCCGTCTGGTATCCTGGGCTGAACAAAGCACTTTCTCTGACCTGCACGTGGCAGGCACCATCTAGCTTTGCGCCCAGGGAAGAGGTGACAGCCTTGGGCTCTCAGGTGCCAATGATGGGTCCTCGTTAACACTAGATAAATAACAATCGCTTTCTGTCCTGGCACTTTTTCCCAGGGAGGAATTTTCATCCGTCTGGAATTCTGGACTGAACAACGGTACTTCCCCGGACCTGCAAGTGGAACGCATCGTCGAGCTTTGTGCCCAGGCAAAAGGTGGCAGCCTTGGGCTCTCAGGTGCCAATCATGGGGCCCCATTAACCCTAGAAAAGGCACAATCGCTTTCTGTCCTGGCACCTTTTCCCTGGGAGGAATTTTCTTCCGTCTGGAATTCTGGGCTGAAAAACGGCACTTCCCCGGACCTGCAAGTGGAACGCACCTTCGAGCTTTGCGCCCAGGGAAAAGGTGGCAGCCTTGGGCTCTCAGGTGCCAAAGATGGGGTCCCATTACCCCTACAAAAGGCACAATGGCTTTCTGTCCTGACACCTTTTCCCAGAGAGGAATCGACTTCCGTCTGGAATTCTGGGCTGAAAAACGGCCCTTTCCCAGACCTGCACAGGGTATGCACCGTCGAGCTTTGCACCCAGGGAAAAGGTGGCAGCCTTGGGCTCTCAGGTGCCAATGATGGGGCCCAATTAGCATTACAAAATACACAATGGCTTTGTCTCCTGGTACCTTTTCCCTCTGAGGAATCTTCATAGGTCTGGAATTCTGGGCTGAAAAATGGCACTTTCCCGGACCCGCACGTGGAACGCTCCGTCGAGCTTTGCGCCCAGGGAAAAGGTGGCAGCCTTGGGCTCTCAGGTGTCAATTTTAGGGCCCCATTAACCCTAGAAAAGGCACAATTGCTTTCTGCCCTGGCACCTTTTCCCTGGGAGAAATCTACATCGGCCTCGAATTCTGGGATGAGAAACAGCACATTCCTGGACCCGCAAGTGGCACACACCGTCGAGCTTTGCGCTCAGGGAAAAGGTGGCAGCCTTGGGCTCTCAGGTGTCAAAGATGGAGCCCCATTACTCCTAGAAAAGGAACAATCGCTTTCTGTCCTGACACCTTTTCCCAGGGAGGAATCTTCATCGGTCTGGAATTCTGGAATGAGAAACGGCAATTTCCCGGACCCTCACGTAGCACGCATGGTCGGGCTTTGCGCCCAGGGTATAGGAGGCAACCTTGGGCTCTCAGGTGCCAATGATGGAGCCCGATTAACCCTGGAAATGGAACAATCGCTTTCTGTCCGGGAGCCTCTTCCCTGTGAGGAGTCTTCAGCCGTCTGGAATTCAGGGCTGAAAAACGGCACTTTCCCGGACAAGAAAGTGGTACGCGCCGTTGATGTTTGTGCCCACGGAAAAGGTGGCAGCCTTGAACTCTCAGGTGCCAATGATGGGACACCATTGACCCTAGAAAAGGACAATTCGATTTCTGACCTGGCACCTTTTCCCTGGGTAGTGTCTTCGTCCGTCTGGAATTCTGGGCTGAAAAATGGCACTTCCCTGGACCCGCAAGTGGCACGTGCATTCGACATTTGCGCCCAGGCAAAAGATGGCAGCCTTGGGCTCTCAGGTGCCAATTTTGGGGCCCCATTACCCTTACAAAAGGCACAATGTCTTTCTGTCCTGGTACCTTTTCCCAGGGAGGAATCTTCATCGGTTTGGAATTCTGGTATGAGAATCGGCCCTTTCCCAGACCCGCACAGGGTATGCTCCGTCGAGCTTTGCACCCAGGGAAAAGGTGGCAGCCTTGGGCTCTCAGGTGCCAATGATGGGGCCCAATTAGCATTACAAAATACACAATGGCTTTGTCTCCTGGTACCTTTTCCCTCTGAGGAATCTTCATAGGTCTGGAATTCTGGGCTGAAAAATGGCACTTTCCCGGACCCGCACGTGGAACGCTCCGTCGAGCTTTGCGCCCAGGGAAAAGGTGGCAGCCTTGGGCTCTCAGGTGTCCATTTTGGGGCCCCATTAACCCTAGAAAAGGCACAATTGCTTTCTGCCCTGGCACCTTTTCCCAGGGAGAAATGTACATCGGCCTCGAATTCTGGGATGAGAAACAGCACATTCCTGGACCCGCAAGTGGCACGCGCCGTCGACATTTGCGCCCAGGGAAAAGGTGGCAGCCTTGGGCTCTCAGGTGCAAAAGATGGGGCCCCATTACCCCTAGAAAAGGGACAATGACTTTCTGTCTTGACATCTTTTCCCAGAGAGGAATCGACTTTTGTCTGGAATTCTGGGCTGAAAACTGGCGCTTTCCGGAACCCACACAGGGTATGCACCGTCGAGCTTTACACTCAGGGAAAAGGGGACAGCCTTGGGCTCTCAGGTGCCAATGATGGGGCCCCATTACCCCTAGAAAAAGAACAATCGCTTTCTGTCCTGGCACCTTTTCTCTGGGAGGAATCTTCATAGGTCTGGAATTCTGGGCTGAAAACGGCTCTTTCCCTTACCCGCGTGTGGCACGCACCGTCGAGCTTTGCGCCCAGGGAAAAGGTGGCAGCCCTGGGCTCTCAGCTGCCAATTTTGGGGCCCCATTAACCCTAGAAAAGGCACAATCGCTTTCTGTCCTGGCACCTTTTCCCAGGGAGAAATCTTCGCTGGCCTGGAATTCTGGCATGAGAAACGACACATTCCCGGACTTGCAAGTGGCACGCGCTGTCGACATTTGCGCCCAGGGAAAAGGTGGCAGCCTTGGGCTCTCAGGTGCCATAGATGGGGCCCCATTACCCCTAGAAAAGGGACAATGGCTTTCTGTCCTGACACCTTTTCCCAGAGAGGAATCGACTTCTGTCTGGAATTCTGGGCTGAAAAACGGCCCGTTCCCGGACCCGCACAGGGTATGCACCGTCGAGCTTTGCACCCAGGGAAAAGGTGGCAGCCTTGGGCTCTCAGGTGCCAAAGATGGGGCCCAATTAGCATTACAAAATACACAATGGCTTTGTCTCCTGGTACCTTTTCCCTCTGAGGAATCTTCATAGGTCTGGAATCCTGGGTTGAAAAATGGCACTTTCCCGGTCCCGCAAGTGGAACGCTCCGTCGAGCTTTGCGCCCAGGGAAAAGGTGGCAGCCTTGGGCTCTCAGGTGTCAATTTTGGGACCTCATTAACCCTAGAAAAGGCACAATTGCTTTCTGTCCTGGCACTTTTTCCCAGGGAGAAATCTTCATCGGCCTCGAATTCTGGGATGAGAAACAGTACTTTCTTGGACCCGCAAGTAGAACGCACCGTCGAGCTTTGCGCTCAGGGAAAAGGTTGCAGCCTTGGGCTCTCAGGTGTCAATGATGGAGCCCCATTAACCCTAGGAAAGGAGCAATCGCTTTCTGTCCTGACACCTTTTCCCAGGGAGGAATCTTCATCGGTCTGGAATTCTGGAATGAGAAACGGCAATTTCCCGGACCCTCACGTAGCATGCATGGTCGAGTTTTGTGCCCAGGGTATAGGAGGCAACCTTGGGCTCTCAGGTGCCAAAGATGGAGCCCGATTAACCCTAGAAATGGAACAATCGCTTTCTGTCCTGGGAGCCTCTTCCCTGTGAGGAGTCTTCATCCGTCTGGAATTCAGGGCTGAAAAACGGCACTTTCCCAGACAAGAAAGTGGTACGCGCCGTTGATGTTTGCGCCCAGGGAAAAGGTGGCAGCCTTGAACTCTCAGGTGCCAGTGATGGGGCACCATTGACCTTAGAAAAGGACAATTCGATTTCTGACCTGGCACCCTTTCCCTGGGAGGTGTCTTCGTCCATCTGGAATTCTGGGCTGAAAAATGGCACTACCCTGGACCCGCAAGTGGCACGCGCCGTCGACATTTGCGCCCAGGCAAAAGGTGGCAGCCTTGGGCTCTCAGGTGCCAATGATGGGGCCTCGTTAACACTAGAAAAATAACACTTGCTTTCTGTCCTGGCACCTTTTCCCAGGCAGGAATCTTCGTCCGTCTGGAAATCTGGCTTCAAAAATGGCACTGCCCCAAACCCGCACAAGGTACACACCGTCGAGCTTTGCTCCCAGGGAAAAGGGGCCAGCCTTGGGCTCTCAGGTTCCAATGATGGTGCCCCATTACCCCTACAAAAGGCACAATGGCTTTCTGTCCTGGCACCTTTTCCCAGGGAGGAATCTTCAGCGGTTTGGAATTCTGGTCTGAGAATCGGCACTTTCCTGGACCCGCAAGTGGAACGCACCATCGAGCTTTGCGTCCAGGGAAAAGGTGGCAGTCTTGGGTTCTCAGGTGCCAATGATGGGACCCCATTACCTTTACAAAAAGCACAATGGCTTTCTGTCCTGGCACCTTTTCCCAGGGAGGAGTCTTCATTGGTCTGGAATTCTGGGCTGTAAAATGGCACTTTCTGGGACCAGCACGTGTCACGCACTGTCGTGCTTTGCGCCCAGGGAAAAGGAGGCAACCTCTGGCTCTCAGATGCCAATGACGGGCCCCCATTAACACTAGAAATGGAACAATCACTTTCTGTCCTGGGAGCCCTTTCCCTGGCAGGAGTCGTCATCCGTCTGGTATCCTGGGCTGAACAAAGCACTTTCTCTGACCTGCACGTGGCAGGCACCATCTAGCTTTGCGCCCAGGGAAGAGGTGACAGCCTTGGGCTCTCAGGTGCCAATGATGGGTCCTCGTTAACACTAGATAAATAACAATCGCTTTCTGTCCTGGCACTTTTTCCCAGGGAGGAATTTTCATCCGTCTGGAATTCTGGACTGAACAACGGTACTTCCCCGGACCTGCAAGTGGAACGCATCGTCGAGCTTTGTGCCCAGGCAAAAGGTGGCAGCCTTGGGCTCTCAGGTGCCAATCATGGGGCCCCATTAACCCTAGAAAAGGCACAATCGCTTTCTGTCCTGGCACCTTTTCCCTGGGAGGAATTTTCTTCCGTCTGGAATTCTGGGCTGAAAAACGGCACTTCCCCGGACCTGCAAGTGGAACGCACCTTCGAGCTTTGCGCCCAGGGAAAAGGTGGCAGCCTTGGGCTCTCAGGTGCCAAAGATGGGGTCCCATTACCCCTAGAAAAGGCACAATGGCTTTCTGTCCTGACACCTTTTCCCAGAGAGGAATCGACTTCCGTCTGGAATTCTGGGCTGAAAAACGGCCCTTTCCCAGACCCGCACAGGGTATGCACCGTCGAGCTTTGCACCCAGGGAAAAGGTGGCAGCCTTGGGCTCTCAGGTGCCAATGATGGGGCCCAATTAGCATTACAAAATACACAATGGCTTTGTCTCCTGGTACCTTTTCCCTCTGAGGAATCTTCATAGGTCTGGAATTCTGGGCTGAAAAATGGCACTTTCCCGGACCCGCACGTGGAACGCTCCGTCGAGCTTTGCGCCCAGGGAAAAGGTGGCAGCCTTGGGCTCTCAGGTGTCAATTTTAGGGCCCCATTAACCCTAGAAAAGGCACAATTGCTTTCTGCCCTGGCACCTTTTCCCTGGGAGAAATCTACATCGGCCTCGAATTCTGGGATGAGAAACAGCACATTCCTGGACCCGCAAGTGGCACACACCGTCGAGCTTTGCGCTCAGGGAAAAGGTTGCAGCCTTGGGCTCTCAGGTGTCAAAGATGGAGCCCCATTACTCCTAGAAAAGGAACAATCGCTTTCTGTCCTGACACCTTTTCCCAGGGAGGAATCTTCATCGGTCTGGAATTCTGGAATGAGAAACGGCAATTTCCCGGACCCTCACGTAGCACGCATGGTCGAGCTTTGCGCCCAGGGTATAGGAGGCAACCTTGGGCTCTCAGGTGCCAATGATGGAGCCCGATTAACCCTGGAAATGGAACAATCGCTTTCTGTCCTGGGAGCCTCTTCCCTGTGAGGAGTCTTCAGCCGTCTGGAATTCAGGGCTGAAAAACGGCACTTTCCCGGACAAGAAAGTGGTACGCGCCGTTGATGTTTGCGCCCACGGAAAAGGTGGCAGCCTTGAACTCTCAGGTGCCAATGATGGGGCACCATTGACCCTAGAAAAGGACAATTCGATTTCTGACCTGGCACCTTTTCCCTGGGTAGTGTCTTCGTCCGTCTGGAATTCTGGGCTGAAAAATGGCACTTCCCTGGACCCGCAAGTGGCACGTGCATTCGACATTTGCGCCCAGGCAAAAGATGGCAGCCTTGGGCTCTCAGGTGCCAATTTTGGGGCCCCATTACCCTTACAAAAGGCACAATGTCTTTCTGTCCTGGTACCTTTTCCCAGGGAGGAATCTTCATCGGTTTGGAATTCTGTTATGAGAATCGGCCCTTTCCCAGACCCGCACAGGGTATGCACCGTCGAGCTTTGCACCCAGGGAAAAGGTGGCAGCCTTGGGCTCTCAGGTACCAATGATGGGGCCCAATTAGCATTACAAAATACACAATGGCTTTGTCTCCTGGTACCTTTTCCCTCTGAGGAATCTTCATAGGTCTGGAATTCTGGGCTGAAAAATGGCACTTTCCCGGACCCGCACGTGGAACGCTCCGTCGAGCTTTGCGCCCAGGGAAAAGGTGGCAGCCTTGGGCTCTCAGGTGTCCATTTTGGGGCCCCATTAACCCTAGAAAAGGCACAATTGCTTTCTGCCCTGGCACCTTTTCCCAGGGAGAAATCTACATCGGCCTCGAATTCTGGGATGAGAAACAGCACATTCCTGGACCCGCAAGTGGCACGCGCCGTCGACATTTGCGCCCAGGGAAAAGGTGGCAGCCTTGGGCTCTCAGGTGCAAAAGATGGGGCCCCATTACCCCTAGAAAAGGGACAATGACTTTCTGTCTTGACATCTTTTCCCAGAGAGGAATCGACTTTTGTCTGGAATTCTGGGCTGAAAACTGGCGCTTTCCGGAACCGACACAGGGTATGCACCGTCGAGCTTTACACTCAGGGAAAAGGGGACAGCCTTGGGCTCTCAGGTGCCAATGATGGGGCCCCATTACCCCTAGAAAAAGAACAATCGCTTTCTGTCCTGGCACCTTTTCCCTGGGAGGAATCTTCATAGGTCTGGAATTCTGGGCTGAAAACGGCTCTTTCCCTTACCCGCGTGTGGCACGCACCGTCGAGCTTTGCGCCCAGGGAAAAGGTGGCAGCCCTGGGCTCTCAGCTGCCAATTTTGGGGCCCCATTAACCCTAGAAAAGGCACAATCGCTTTCTGTCCTGGCACCTTTTCCCAGGGAGAAATCTTCGCTGGCCTGGAATTCTGGCATGAGAAACGACACATTCCCGGACTTGCAAGTGGCACGCGCTGTCGACATTTGCGCCCAGGGAAAAGGTGGCAGCCTTGGGCTCTCAGGTGCCATAGATGGGGCCCCATTACCCCTAGAAAAGGGACAATGGCTTTCTGTCCTGACACCTTTTCCCAGAGAGGAATCGACTTCTGTCTGGAATTCTGGGCTGAAAAACGGCCCGTTCCCGGACCCGCACAGGGTATGCACCGTCGAGCTTTGCACCCAGGGAAAAGGTGGCAGCCTTGGGCTCTCAGGTGCCAAAGATGGGGCCCAATTAGCATTACAAAATACACAATGGCTTTGTCTCCTGGTACCTTTTCCCTCTGAGGAATCTTCATAGGTCTGGAATCCTGGGTTGAAAAATGGCACTTTCCCGGTCCCGCAAGTGGAACGCTCCGTCGAGCTTTGCGCCCAGGGAAAAGGTGGCAGCCTTGGGCTCTCAGGTGTCAATTTTGGGACCTCATTAACCCTAGAAAAGGCACAATTGCTTTCTGTCCTGGCACTTTTTCCCAGGGAGAAATCTTCATCGGCCTCGAATTCTGGGATGAGAAACAGTACTTTCTTGGACCCGCAAGTAGAACGCACCGTCGAGCTTTGCGCTCAGGGAAAAGGTTGCAGCCTTGGGCTCTCAGGTGTCAATGATGGAGCCCCATTAACCCTAGGAAAGGAGCAATCGCTTTCTGTCCTGACACCTTTTCCCAGGGAGGAATCTTCATCGGTCTGGAATTCTGGAATGAGAAACGGCAATTTCCCGGACCCTCACGTAGCATGCATGGTCGAGTTTTGTGCCCAGGGTATAGGAGGCAACCTTGGGCTCTCAGGTGCCAAAGATGGAGCCCGATTAACCCTAGAAATGGAACAATCGCTTTCTGTCCTGGGAGCCTCTTCCCTGTGAGGAGTCTTCATCCGTCTGGAATTCAGGGCTGAAAAACGGCACTTTCCCAGACAAGAAAGTGGTACGCGCCGTTGATGTTTGCGCCCAGGGAAAAGGTGGCAGCCTTGAACTCTCAGGTGCCAGTGATGGGGCACCATTGACCTTAGAAAAGGACAATTCGATTTCTGACCTGGCACCCTTTCCCTGGGAGGTGTCTTCGTCCATCTGGAATTCTGGGCTGAAAAATGGCACTACCCTGGACCCGCAAGTGGCACGCGCCGTCGACATTTGCGCCCAGGCAAAAGGTGGCAGCCTTGGGCTCTCAGGTGCCAATGATGGGGCCTCGTTAACACTAGAAAAATAACACTTGCTTTCTGTCCTGGCACCTTTTCCCAGGCAGGAATCTTCGTCCGTCTGGAAATCTGGCTTCAAAAATGGCACTGCCCCAAACCCGCACAAGGTACACACCGTCGAGCTTTGCTCCCAGGGAAAAGGGGCCAGCCTTGGGCTCTCAGGTTCCAATGATGGTGCCCCATTACCCCTACAAAAGGCACAATGGCTTTCTGTCCTGGCACCTTTTCCCAGGGAGGAATCTTCAGCGGTTTGGAATTCTGGTCTGAGAATCGGCACTTTCCTGGACCCGCAAGTGGAACGCACCATCGAGCTTTGCGTCCAGGGAAAAGGTGGCAGTCTTGGGTTCTCAGGTGCCAATGATGGGACCCCATTACCTTTACAAAAAGCACAATGGCTTTCTGTCCTGGCACCTTTTCCCAGGGAGGAGTCTTCATTGGTCTGGAATTCTGGGCTGTAAAATGGCACTTTCTGGGACCAGCACGTGTCACGCACTGTCGTGCTTTGCGCCCAGGGAAAAGGAGGCAACCTCTGGCTCTCAGATGCCAATGACGGGCCCCCATTAACACTAGAAATGGAACAATCACTTTCTGTCCTGGGAGCCCTTTCCCTGGCAGGAGTCGTCATCCGTCTGGTATCCTGGGCTGAACAAAGCACTTTCTCTGACCTGCACGTGGCAGGCACCATCTAGCTTTGCGCCCAGGGAAGAGGTGACAGCCTTGGGCTCTCAGGTGCCAATGATGGGTCCTCGTTAACACTAGATAAATAACAATCGCTTTCTGTCCTGGCACTTTTTCCCAGGGAGGAATTTTCATCCGTCTGGAATTCTGGACTGAACAACGGTACTTCCCCGGACCTGCAAGTGGAACGCATCGTCGAGCTTTGTGCCCAGGCAAAAGGTGGCAGCCTTGGGCTCTCAGGTGCCAATCATGGGGCCCCATTAACCCTAGAAAAGGCACAATCGCTTTCTGTCCTGGCACCTTTTCCCTGGGAGGAATTTTCTTCCGTCTGGAATTCTGGGCTGAAAAACGGCACTTCCCCGGACCTGCAAGTGGAACGCACCTTCGAGCTTTGCGCCCAGGGAAAAGGTGGCAGCCTTGGGCTCTCAGGTGCCAAAGATGGGGTCCCATTACCCCTAGAAAAGGCACAATGGCTTTCTGTCCTGACACCTTTTCCCAGAGAGGAATCGACTTCCGTCTGGAATTCTGGGCTGAAAAACGGCCCTTTCCCAGACCCGCACAGGGTATGCACCGTCGAGCTTTGCACCCAGGGAAAAGGTGGCAGCCTTGGGCTCTCAGGTGCCAATGATGGGGCCCAATTAGCATTACAAAATACACAATGGCTTTGTCTCCTGGTACCTTTTCCCTCTGAGGAATCTTCATAGGTCTGGAATTCTGGGCTGAAAAATGGCACTTTCCCGGACCCGCACGTGGAACGCTCCGTCGAGCTTTGCGCCCAGGGAAAAGGTGGCAGCCTTGGGCTCTCAGGTGTCAATTTTAGGGCCCCATTAACCCTAGAAAAGGCACAATTGCTTTCTGCCCTGGCACCTTTTCCCTGGGAGAAATCTACATCGGCCTCGAATTCTGGGATGAGAAACAGCACATTCCTGGACCCGCAAGTGGCACACACCGTCGAGCTTTGCGCTCAGGGAAAAGGTTGCAGCCTTGGGCTCTCAGGTGTCAAAGATGGAGCCCCATTACTCCTAGAAAAGGAACAATCGCTTTCTGTCCTGACACCTTTTCCCAGGGAGGAATCTTCATCGGTCTGGAATTCTGGAATGAGAAACGGCAATTTCCCGGACCCTCACGTAGCACGCATGGTCGAGCTTTGCGCCCAGGGTATAGGAGGCAACCTTGGGCTCTCAGGTGCCAATGATGGAGCCCGATTAACCCTGGAAATGGAACAATCGCTTTCTGTCCTGGGAGCCTCTTCCCTGTGAGGAGTCTTCAGCCGTCTGGAATTCAGGGCTGAAAAACGGCACTTTCCCGGACAAGAAAGTGGTACGCGCCGTTGATGTTTGCGCCCACGGAAAAGGTGGCAGCCTTGAACTCTCAGGTGCCAATGATGGGGCACCATTGACCCTAGAAAAGGACAATTCGATTTCTGACCTGGCACCTTTTCCCTGGGTAGTGTCTTCGTCCGTCTGGAATTCTGGGCTGAAAAATGGCACTTCCCTGGACCCGCAAGTGGCACGTGCATTCGACATTTGCGCCCAGGCAAAAGATGGCAGCCTTGGGCTCTCAGGTGCCAATTTTGGGGCCCCATTACCCTTACAAAAGGCACAATGTCTTTCTGTCCTGGTACCTTTTCCCAGGGAGGAATCTTCATCGGTTTGGAATTCTGTTATGAGAATCGGCCCTTTCCCAGACCCGCACAGGGTATGCACCGTCGAGCTTTGCACCCAGGGAAAAGGTGGCAGCCTTGGGCTCTCAGGTACCAATGATGGGGCCCAATTAGCATTACAAAATACACAATGGCTTTGTCTCCTGGTACCTTTTCCCTCTGAGGAATCTTCATAGGTCTGGAATTCTGGGCTGAAAAATGGCACTTTCCCGGACCCGCACGTGGAACGCTCCGTCGAGCTTTGCGCCCAGGGAAAAGGTGGCAGCCTTGGGCTCTCAGGTGTCCATTTTGGGGCCCCATTAACCCTAGAAAAGGCACAATTGCTTTCTGCCCTGGCACCTTTTCCCAGGGAGAAATCTACATCGGCCTCGAATTCTGGGATGAGAAACAGCACATTCCTGGACCCGCAAGTGGCACGCGCCGTCGACATTTGCGCCCAGGGAAAAGGTGGCAGCCTTGGGCTCTCAGGTGCAAAAGATGGGGCCCCATTACCCCTAGAAAAGGGACAATGACTTTCTGTCTTGACATCTTTTCCCAGAGAGGAATCGACTTTTGTCTGGAATTCTGGGCTGAAAACTGGCGCTTTCCGGAACCGACACAGGGTATGCACCGTCGAGCTTTACACTCAGGGAAAAGGGGACAGCCTTGGGCTCTCAGGTGCCAATGATGGGGCCCCATTACCCCTAGAAAAAGAACAATCGCTTTCTGTCCTGGCACCTTTTCCCTGGGAGGAATCTTCATAGGTCTGGAATTCTGGGCTGAAAACGGCTCTTTCCCTTACCCGCGTGTGGCACGCACCGTCGAGCTTTGCGCCCAGGGAAAAGGTGGCAGCCCTGGGCTCTCAGCTGCCAATTTTGGGGCCCCATTAACCCTAGAAAAGGCACAATCGCTTTCTGTCCTGGCACCTTTTCCCAGGGAGAAATCTTCGCTGGCCTGGAATTCTGGCATGAGAAACGACACATTCCCGGACTTGCAAGTGGCACGCGCTGTCGACATTTGCGCCCAGGGAAAAGGTGGCAGCCTTGGGCTCTCAGGTGCCATAGATGGGGCCCCATTACCCCTAGAAAAGGGACAATGGCTTTCTGTCCTGACACCTTTTCCCAGAGAGGAATCGACTTCTGTCTGGAATTCTGGGCTGAAAAACGGCCCGTTCCCGGACCCGCACAGGGTATGCACCGTCGAGCTTTGCGCTCAGGGAAAAGGTTGCAGCCTTGGGCTCTCAGGTGTCAATGATGGAGCCCCATTAACCCTAGGAAAGGAGCAATCGCTTTCTGTCCTGACACCTTTTCCCAGGGAGGAATCTTCATCGGTCTGGAATTCTGGAATGAGAAACGGCAATTTCCCGGACCCTCACGTAGCACGCATGGTCGAGCTTTGCGCCCAGGGTATAGGAGGCAACCTTGGGCTCTCAGGTGCCAATGATGGAGCCCGATTAACCCTGGAAATGGAACAATCGCTTTCTGTCCGGGAGCCTCTTCCCTGTGAGGAGTCTTCAGCCGTCTGGAATTCAGGGCTGAAAAACGGCACTTTCCCGGACAAGAAAGTGGTACGCGCCGTTGATGTTTGTGCCCACGGAAAAGGTGGCAGCCTTGAACTCTCAGGTGCCAATGATGGGACACCATTGACCCTAGAAAAGGACAATTCGATTTCTGACCTGGCACCTTTTCCCTGGGTAGTGTCTTCGTCCGTCTGGAATTCTGGGCTGAAAAATGGCACTTCCCTGGACCCGCAAGTGGCACGTGCATTCGACATTTGCGCCCAGGCAAAAGATGGCAGCCTTGGGCTCTCAGGTGCCAATTTTGGGGCCCCATTACCCTTACAAAAGGCACAATGTCTTTCTGTCCTGGTACCTTTTCCCAGGGAGGAATCTTCATCGGTTTGGAATTCTGGTATGAGAATCGGCACTTTCCCAGACCCGCACAGGGTATGCTCCGTCGAGCTTTGCACCCAGGGAAAAGGTGGCAGCCTTGGGCTCTCAGGTGCCAATGATGGGGCCCAATTAGCATTACAAAATACACAATGGCTTTGTCTCCTGGTACCTTTTCCCTCTGAGGAATCTTCATAGGTCTGGAATTCTGGGCTGAAAAATGGCACTTTCCCGGACCCGCACGTGGAACGCTCCGTCTAGCTTTGCGCCCAGGGAAAAGGTGGCAGCCTTGGGCTCTCAGGTGTCCATTTTGGGGCCCCATTAACCCTAGAAAAGGCACAATTGCTTTCTGCCCTGGCACCTTTTCCCAGGGAGAAATCTACATCGGCCTCGAATTCTGGGATGAGAAACAGCACATTCCTGGACCCGCAAGTGGCACACACCGTCGAGCTTTGCGCTCAGGGAAAAGGTGGCAGCCTTGGGCTCTCAGGTGTCAAAGATGGGTCCTCGTTAACACTAGATAAATAACAATCGCTTACTGTCCTGGCACTTTTTCCCAGGGAGGAATTTTCGTCCGTCTGGAATTCTGGACTGAACAACGGTATTTCCCCGGACCTCCAAGTGGAAGGCACCGTCGAGCTTTGTGCCCAGGCACAAGGTGGCAGCCTTGGGCCCTCAGGTGCCAATCATGGGGCCCCATTAACCCTAGAAAAGGCACAATCGCTTTCTCTCCTGGCACCTTTTCCCAGGGAGGAATCTTCATTGGTCTCGAATTCTAGGCTGAAAACTGCTCTTTCCCTTACCCGCATGTGGCACGCACCGTCGAGCTTTGCGCCCAGGGAAAAGGTGGCAGCCCTGGGCTCTCAGCTGCCAATTTTGGGGCCCCATTAACCCTAGAAAAGGCACAATCGCTTTCTGTCCTGGCACCTTTTCCCAGGGAGAAATCTTCGCTGGCCTGGAATTCTGGCATGAGAAACGGCACATTCCTGGACTTGCAAGTGGCATGCGCCGTCGACGTTTTTGCCCAGGGAAAAGGTGGCAGCCTTGGGCTCTCAGGTGCCAAAGATGGGGCCCCATTACCCCTAGAAAAGGCACAATGGCTTTCTGTCCTGACACCTTTTCCCAGAGAGGAATCGACTTCCGTCTGGAATTCTGGGCTGAAAAACGGCCCTTTCCCAGACCCGCACAGGGTATGCACCGTCGAGCTTTGCACCCAGGGAAAAGGTGGCAGCCTTGGGCTCTCAGGTGCCAATGATGGGGCCCAATTAGCATTACAAAATACACAATGGCTTTGTCTCCTGGTACCTTTTCCCTCTGAGGAATCTTCATAGGTCTGGAATTCTGGGCTGAAAAATGGCACTTTCCCGGACCCGCACGTGGAACGCTCCGTCGAGCTTTGTGCCCAGGAAAAAGGTGGCAGCCTTGGGCTGTCAGGTGTCAATTTTGGGGCCACATTAACCCTAGAAAAGGCACAATGGCTTTCTGTCCTGGCACCTTTTCCCAGGGAGGAATCTTCAGCAGTTTGGAATTCTGGTCTGAGAATGGGCACTTTCCTGGACCCGCAAGTGTAACGCACCGTCGAGCTTTGCGTCCAGGGGAAAGGTTGCAGCCTTGGGCTCTCAAGTGCCAATGATGGGACCCCATTACCTTTACAAAAAGCACAATGGCTTTCTGTCCTGACGCCTTTTCCCTGGGAGGAGTCTTCATTGGTCTGGAATTCTGGGCTGTAAAATGGCACTTTCTGGGACCAGCACGTGTCACGCACTGTCGTGCTTTGCGCCCAGGGAAAAGGAGGCAACCTCTGGCTCTCAGATGCCAATGACGGGCCCCCATTAACACTAGAAATGGAACAATCGCTTTCTGTCCTGGGAGCCTTTTCCCTGGGAGGAGACATCATCCGTCTGGAATCCTGGGCTGAACAAAGGTCTTTCTCTGACCTGCACGTGGCAGGCACCATCTAGCTTTGCGCCCAGGGTAGAGGTGGCAGCCTTGAGCTCTCAGGTGCCAATGATGGGTCCCCGTTAACACTAGATAAATAACAATCGCTTTCTGTCCTGGCACCTTTTCCCTGGGAGGAATCTTCATTGGTCTGGAACTCTGGGCTGAAAATGGCTCTTTCCCTTACCCGCATGTGGCACGCACCGTCGCGCTTTGCGCCCAGGCAAAAGGTGGCAGTCCTAGGTTCTCAGCTGCCAATTTTGGGGCCCCATTAACCCTAGAAAAGGCACAATCGCTTTCTGTCCTGGCACCTTTTCCCAGGGAGAAATCTTCGCTGGCCTGGAATTCTGGGATGAGAAACGGAACATTCCTGGACTTGCAAGTGGCACGCGCCGTCGACATTTGTGCCCAGGGAAAAGGTGGCAGCCTTGGGCTCTCAGGTGCCAATGATGGGTCCTCGTTAACACTAGAAAAGTAACACTTGCTTTCTGTCCTGGCACCTTTTCCCAGGGAGGAATCTTCGTCCGTCTGGAAATCTGGGTTCAAAAATGGCACTGCCCCAAACCCACACAAGGTACACACCGTCGAGGTTTGCGCCCAGGGAAAAGGGGGCAGCCTTGGGCTCTCAGCTGCCAATGATGGTGCCCCATTACCCCTACAAAAGGCACATGGGCTTCCTGTACTGGCACCTTTTCCCAGGGAGGAATCTTCAGCGGTTTGGAATTCTGGTCTGAGAATCGGCACTTTCCTGGACCCGCAAGTGGCACGCACCGTTGAGCTTTGCGTTCAGGGAAAAGGTTGCAGCCTTTGGCTCTCAGATGCCAATGACGGGCCCCCATTAACCCTAGAAAAGGCACAATCGCTTTCTGTCCTGGCACCTTTTCCCTGGGAGAAATCTTCATCGGCCTCGAATTCTGGGATGAGAAACAGCACATTCCTGGACCCGCAAGTGGCACGCACCGTCGAGCTTTGCGCTCAGGGAAAAGGTTGCAGCCTTCGGCTCTCAGGTGTCAATGATGGAGCCCCATTACTCCTAGAAAAGGAACAATCGCGTTCTGTCCTGACACCTTTTCCCAGGGAGGAATCTTCATCGGTCTGGAATTCTGGAATGAGAAACGGCAATATCCCGGACCCTCACGTAGCACGCATGGTCGAACTTTGCGCCCAGGATATAGGAGGCAACCTTGGGCTCTCAGGTGCCAATGATGGGGCCCGATTAACCCTAGAAATGGAACAATCGCTTTCTGTCCTGGGAGACTCTTCCCTCTGAGGAGTCTTCATCCGTCTGGAATTGAGGGCTGAAAAACGGCACTTTCCCGGACAAGAGAGTGGTACGCGCCGTTGATGTTTGCGCCCACGGAAAAGGTGGCAGCCTTGAACTCTGAGGTGCCAATGATGGGGCACCATTGACCCTAGAGAAGGACAATTCGATTTCTGACCTGGCACCTTTTCCCTTGGAGGTGTCTTCGTCCATCTGGAATTCTGGGCTGAAAAATGGCACTGCCCCGGACCCGCAAGTGGCACGCACCGTCGATATTTGCACCCAGGCAAAAGGTGGCAGCCTTGGGCTCTCAGGTGCCAATGATGGGTCCCCGTTAACACTAGATAAATAACAATCGCTTTCTGTCCTGGCGCCTTTTCCCTGGGAGGAATCTTCATTGGTCTGGAACTCTGGGCTGAAAATGGCTCTTTCCCTTACCCGCATGTGGCACGCACCGTCGAGCTTTGCGCCCAGGCAAAAGGTGGCAGTCCTAGGCTCTCAGCTGCTAATTTTGGGGCCCCATTAACCCTAGAAAAGGCACAATCGCTTTCTGTCCTGGCACCTTTTCCCAGGGAGAAATCTTCGCTGGCCTGGAATTCTGGGATGAGAAACGGAACATTCCTGGACTTGCAAGTGGCACGCGCCGTCGACATTTGTGCCCAGGCAAAAGGTGGCAGCCTTGGGCTCTCAGGTGCCAATGATGGGTCCTCGTTAACACTAGAAAAATAACACTTCCTTTCTGTCCTGGCACCTTTTCCCAGGGAGGAATCTTCGTCCGTCTGGAAATCTGGGTTCAAAAATGGCACTGCCCCAAACCCACACAAGGTACACACCGTCGAGGTTTGCGCCCAGGGAAAAGGGGGCAGCCTTGGGCTCTCAGCTGCCAATGATGGTGCCCCATTACCCCTACAAAAGGCACATGGGCTTCCTGTACTGGCACCTTTTCCCAGGGAGGAATCTTCAGCGGTTTGGAATTCTGGTCTGAGAATCGGCACTTTCCTGGACCCGCAAGTGGCACGCACCGTTGAGCTTTGCGTTCAGGGAAAAGGTTGCAGCCTTTGGCTCTCAGATGCCAATGACGGGCCCCCATTAACCCTAGAAAAGGCACAATCGCTTTCTGTCCTGGCACCTTTTCCCTGGGAGAAATCTTCATCGGCCTCGAATTCTGGGATGAGAAACAGCACATTCCTGGACCCGCAAGTGGCACGCACCGTCGAGCTTTGCGCTCAGGGAAAAGGTTGCAGCCTTCGGCTCTCAGGTGTCAATGATGGAGCCCCATTACTCCTAGAAAAGGAACAATCGCGTTCTGTCCTGACACCTTTTCCCAGGGAGGAATCTTCATCGGTCTGGAATTCTGGAATGAGAAACGGCAATATCCCGGACCCTCACGTAGCACGCATGGTCGAACTTTGCGCCCAGGATATAGGAGGCAACCTTGGGCTCTCAGGTGCCAATGATGGGGCCCGATTAACCCTAGAAATGGAACAATCGCTTTCTGTCCTGGGAGACTCTTCCCTCTGAGGAGTCTTCATCCGTCTGGAATTGAGGGCTGAAAAACGGCACTTTCCCGGACAAGAAAGTGGTACGCGCCGTTGATGTTTGCGCCCACAGAAAAGGTGGCAGCCTTGAACTCTCAGGTGCCAATGATGGGGCACCATTGACCCTAGAAAAGGACAATTCGATTTCTGACCTGGCACCTTTTCCCTGGGAGGTGTCTTCGTCCATCTGGAATTCTGGGCTGAAAAATGGCACTACCCCGGAACCGCAAGTGGCACGCACCGTCGATATTTGCACCCAGGCAAAAGGTGGCAGCCTTGGCCTTCCAGGTGCCAATGATGGGGCCCCGTTAACACTAGAAAAATAACACTTGCTTTCTGTCCTGGCACCTTTTCCCAGGGTGGAATCTTCGTCCGTCTGGAAATCTGGGTTCAAAAATGGCACTGCCCCAAACCCGCACAAGGTACACACCGTCGAGCTTTGCGCCCAGGGAAAAGGTGGCAGCCTTGGGGCTCTCAGGTGCCAATGATGGGGCCCCGTTAACACTAGAAACATAACACTTGCTTTCTGTTCTGGCACCTTTTCCCAGGGAGGAATCTTCGTCTGTCTGGAAATCTGGGTTCAAAAATGGCACTGCCCCAAACCCGCACAAGGTAGACACCGTCGAGCTTTGCGCCCAGGGAAAAGGTGGCAGCCTTGGGCTCTCAGGTGCCAATGATGGGGCCCCATTACCTTTACAAAAAGCACAATGGCTTTCTGTCCTGGCACCTTTTCCCTGGGAGGAGTCTTCATTGGTATGGAATTCTGGGCTGTAAAATGGCACTTTCTGGGACCAGCACGTGGCACGCACTGTCGTGCTTTGCGCCCAAGGAAAAGGAGGCAACCTCTGGCTCTCAGATGCCAATGACGGGCCCCCATTAACACTAGAAATGGAACAATCGCTTTCTGTCCTGAGAGCCCTTTCCGTGGGAGGAGTCGTCATCCGTCTGGAATCCTGGGCTGAACAAAACACTTTCTCTGACCTGCACGTGGCAGGCACCATCTAGCTTTGCGCCCAGGGAAAAGGTGGCAGCCTTGGGCTCTCAGGTGCCAATGATGGGGCCCCGTTAACACTAGAAAAATAACACTTGCTTTCTGTCCTGGAACCTTTCCCCAGGGAGGAATCTTCGTCCGTCTGGAAATCTGGGTTCAAAAATGGCACTGCCCCAGACCCGCACAAGGTACACACCGTCGAGCTTTGTGCCCAGGGAAATGGGGCAGCCTTGGGCTCTCAGTTGTCAATGATGGGGCCCCATTACCCCTACAAAAGGCACAATGGCTTTCTGTCCTGGCACCTTTTCCCAGGGAGGAATCTTCATCGGTTTGGAATTCTGGTCTGAGAATCAGAACTTTCCTGGACCCGCAAGTGGAACGCACCATCGAGCTTTGCGTTCAGGGAAAAGGTGGCAGTCTTGGGCTCTCAGGTGCCAATGATGGGGCCCCATTACCTTTACAAAAAGCACAATGGCTTTCTGTCCTGGCACCTTTTCCTTGGGAGGAGTCTTCATTGGTCTGGAATTCTGGACTGTAAAATGGCACTTTCTGGGACCAGCACGTGGCACGCACTGTCGTGCTTTGCGCCCAGGGAAAAGGAGGCAACCTCTGGCTCTCAGATGCCAATGACGGGCCCCCATTAACACTAGAAATGGAACAATCGCTTTCTGTCCTGGGAGCCTTTTCCCTGGGAGGAGACATCATTCGTGTGGAATCCTGGGCTGAACAAAGGTCTTTCTCTGACCTGCACGTGGCAGGCACCATCTAGCTTTGCGCCCAGGGTAGAGGTGGCAGCCTTGGGCTCTCAGGTGCCAATGATGGGTCCCCGTTAACACTAGATAAATAACAATCGCTTTCTGTCCTGGCACCTTTTCCCTGGGAGGAATCTTCATTGGTCTGGAACTCTGGGCTGAAAACGCCTCTTTCCCTTACCCGCATGTGGCACGCACCGTCGAGCTTTGCGCCCAGGGAAAAGGTGGCAGTCCTAGGCCCTCAGCTGCTAATTTTGGGGCCCCATTAACCCTAGAAAAGGCACAATCGCTTTCTGTCCTGGCACCTTTTCTCAGGGAGAAATCTTCGCTGGCCTGGAATTCTGGGATGAGAAACGGAACATTCCTGGACTTGCAAGTGGCACGCGCCGTCGACATTTGCGCCCAGGGAAAAGGTGGCAGCCTTGGGCTCTCAGGTGCCAATTTTGGGGCCCCATTACCCCTACAAAACGCACAATGGCTTTCTGTCCTGACACCTTTTCCCAGAGAGGAATCGACTTCCGTCTGGAATTCTGGGCTGAAAAACGGTCCTTTCCCAGACCCACACAGGGTATGCACCGTCGAGCTTTGCACCCAGGGAAAAGGTGGCAGCCTTGGGCTCTCAGGTGCCAATGATGGGGCCCAATTAGCATTACAAAATACACAATGGCTTTGTCTCCTGGTACATTTTTCCTCTGAGGAATCTTCATAGGTCTGGAATTCTGGGCTGAAAAATGGCACTTTCCCGGACCCGCACGTGGAACGCTCCGTCGAGCTTTGCGCCCAGGGAAAAGGTGGCAGCCTTGGGCTCTCAGGTGTCAATTTTGGGGCCCCATTAACCCTAGAAAAGGCACAATTGCTTTCTGGCCAGGCACCTTTTCCCTGGGAGAAATCTTCATCGGCCTCGAATTCTGGGATGAGAAACAGCACATTCCTGGACCCGCAAGTGGCACGCAGCATTGAGCTTTGCGCTCAGGGAAAAGGTTGCAGCCTTGGGCTCTCAGGTGTCAATGATGGGGCCCCATTACCTTTACAAAAAGCACAATGGCTTTCTGTCCTGACGCCTTTTCCCTGGGAGGAGTCTTCATTGGTCTGGAATTCTGGGCTGTAAAATGGCACTTTCTGGGACCAGCACGTGTCACGCACTGTCGTGCTTTGCGCCCAGGGAAAAGGAGGCAACCTCTGGCTCTCAGATGCCAATGACGGGCCCCCATTAACACTAGAAATGGAACAATCGCTTTCTGTCCTGGGAGCCTTTTCCCTGGGAGGAGACATCATCCGTCTGGAATCCTGGGCTGAACAAAGGTCTTTCTCTGACCTGCACGTGGCAGGCACCATCTAGCTTTGCGCCCAGGGTAGAGGTGGCAGCCTTGAGCTCTCAGGTGCCAATGATGGGTCCCCGTTAACACTAGATAAATAACAATCGCTTTCTGTCCTGGCACCTTTTCCCTGGGAGGAATCTTCATTGGTCTGGAACTCTGGGCTGAAAATGGCTCTTTCCCTTACCCGCATGTGGCACGCACCGTCGAGCTTTGCGCCCAGGCAAAAGGTGGCAGTCCTAGGCTCTCAGCTGCTAATTTTGGGGCCCCATTAACCCTAGAAAAGGCACAATCGCTTTCTGTCCTGGCACCTTTTCCCAGGGAGAAATCTTCGCTGGCCTGGAATTCTGGGATGAGAAACGGAACATTCCTGGACTTGCAAGTGGCACGCGCCGTCGACATTTGTGCCCAGGGAAAAGGTGGCAGCCTTGGGCTCTCAGGTGCCAATGATGGGTCCTCGTTAACACTAGAAAAATAACACTTGCTTTCTGTCCTGGCACCTTTTCCCAGGAAGGAATCTTCGTCCGTCTGGAAATCTGGGTTCAAAAATGGCACTGCCCCAAACCCACACAAGGTACACACCGTCGAGGTTTGCGCCCAGGGAAAAGGGGGCAGCCTTGGGCTCTCAGGTGCCAATGATGGTGCCCCATTGCCCCTACAAAAGGCACATGGGCTTCCTGTACTGGCACCTTTTCCCAGGGAGGAATCTTCATAGGTCTGGAATTCTGGTCTGAGAATCGGCACTTTCCTGGACCCGCAAGTGGCACGCACCGTTGAGCTTTGCGTTCAGGGAAAAGGTTGCAGCCTTTGGCTCTCAGATGCCAATGACGGGCCCCCATTAACCCTAGAAAAGGCACAATCGCTTTCTGTCCTGGCACCTTTTCCCTGGGAGAAATCTTCATCGGCCTCGAATTCTGGAATGAGAAACAGCACATTCCTGGACCCGCAAGTGGCACGCACCGTCGAGCTTTGCGCTCAGGGAAAAGGTTGCAGCCTTCGGCTCTCAGGTGTCAATGATGGAGCCCCATTACTCCTAGAAAAGGAACAATTGCTTTCTGTCCTGACACCTTTTCCCAGGGAGGAATCTTCATCGGTCTGGAATTCTGGAATGAGAAACTGCAATATCCCGGACCCTCACGTAGCACGCATGGTCGAACTTCGCGCCCAGGATATAGGAGGCAACCTTGGGCTCTCAGGTGCCAATGATGGGGCCCGATTAACCCTAGAAATGGAACAATCGCTTTCTGTCCTGGGAGACTCTTCCCTCTGAGGAGTCTTCATCCATCTGGAATTGAGGGCTGAAAAACGGCACTTTCCCGGACAAGAAAGTGGTACGCGCCGTTGATGTTTGCGCCCACAGAAAAGGTGGCAGCCTTGAACTCTCAGGTGCCAATGATGGGGCACCATTGACCCTAGAAAAGGACAATTCGATTTCTGACCTGGCACCTTTTCCCTGGGAGGTGTCTTCGTCCGTCTGGAATTCTGGGCTGAAAAATGGCACTGCCCCGGACCCGCAAGTGGCACGCACCGTCGATATTTGCGCCCAGGCAAAAGGTGGCAGCCTTGGCCTTCCAGGTGCCAATGATGGGGCCCCGTTAACACTAGAAAAATAACACTTGCTTTCTGTCCTGGCACCTTTTCCCAGGGTGGAATCTTCGTCCGTCTGGAAATCTGGGTTCAAAAATGGCACTGCCCCAAACCCGCACAAGGTACACACCGTCGAGCTTTGCGCCCAGGGAAAAGGTGGCAGCCTTGGGGCTCTCAGGTGCCAATGATGGGGCCCCGTTAACACTAGAAACATAACACTTGCTTTCTGTTCTGGCACCTTTTCCCAGGGAGGAATCTTCGTCTGTCTGGAAATCTGGGTTCAAAAATGGCACTGCCCCAAACCCGCACAAGGTAGACACCGTCGAGCTTTGCGCCCAGGGAAAAGGGGGCAGCCTTGGGCTCTCAGGTGCCAATGATGGGGCCCCATTACCTTTACAAAAAGCACAATGGCTTTCTGTCCTGGCACCTTTTCCCTGGGAGGAGTCTTCATTGGTCTGGAATTCTGGGCTGTAAAATGGCACTTTCTGGGACCAGCACGTGGCACGCACTGTCGTGCTTTGCGCCCAGGGAAAAGGAGGCAACCTCTGGCTCTCAGATGCCAATGACGGGCCCCCATTAACACTAGAAATGGAACAATCGCTTTCTGTCCTGAGAGCCCTTTCCGTGGGAGGAGTCGTCATCTGTCTGGAATCCTGGGCTGAACAAAGCACTTTCTCTGACCTGCACGTGGCAGGCACCATCTAGCTTTGCGCCCAGGGAAAAGGTGGCAGCCTTGGGCTCTCAGGTGCCACTGATGGGGCCCCGTTAACACTAGAAAAATAACACTTGCTTTCTGTCCTGGAACCTTTCCCCAGGGAGAAATCTTCGTCCGTCTGGAAATCTGGGTTCAAAAATGGCACTGCCCCAGACCCGCACAAGGTACACACCGTCGAGCTTTGTGCCCAGGGAAATGGGGGCAGCCTTGGGCTCTCAGGTGCCAATGATGGGGCCCCATTACCCCTACAAAAGGCACAATGGCTTTCTGTCCTGGCACCTTTTCCCAGGGAGGAATCTTCATCGGTTTGGAATTCTGGTCTGAGAATCAGAACTTTCCTGGACCCGCAAGTGGAACGCACCATCGAGCTTTGTGTCCAGGGAAAAGGTGGCAGTCTTGGGTTCTCAGGTGCCAATGATGGGGCCCCATTACCTTTACAAAAAGCACAATGGCTTTCTGTCCTGGCACCTTTTCCCTGGGAGGAGTCTTCATTGGTCTGGAATTCTGGGCTGTAAAATGGCATTTTCTGGGACCAGCACGTGGCACGCACTGTCGTGCTTTGCGCCCAGGGAAAAGGAGGCAACCTCTGGCTCTCAGATGCCAACGACGGGCCCCCATTAACATTAGAAATGGAAGAATCGCTTTCTGTCCTGGGAGCCCTTTCCCTGGGAGGAGTCGTCATCTGTCTGGAATCCTGCGCTGAACAAAGCACTTTCTCTGACCTGCACGTGGCAGGCACCATCTAGCTTTGCGCCCAGGGAAAAGGTGACAGCCTTGGGCTCTCAGGTGCCAATGATGGGTCCTTGTTAACACTAGATAAATAAGAATCGCTTTCTGTCCTGGTACCTTTTCCCAGGGAGGAATTTTCGTCCGTCTGGAATTCTGGACTGAAAAACGGCGCTTCCCTGGACCCACAAGTGGACCGCACCGTCGAGCTTTGTGCCCAGGCACAAGGTGGCAGCCTTGGGCTCTCAGGTGCCAATGATGGGGCCCCATTACCCCTAGAAAAAGAACAATCGCTTTCTGTCCTGGCATCTTTTCCCTTGGAGGAATCTTCATTGGTCTGGAATTCTAGGCTGAAAACGGCTCTTTCCCTTACCCGCATGTAGCACCCACCGTCGAGCTTTGCGCCTATGGAAAAGGTGGCAGCCCTGGGCTCTCAGTTGCCAATTTTTGGGCCCCATTAACCCTAGAAAAGGCACAATCACTTTCTGTCCTGGCACCTTTTCCCAGGGAGAAATCTTCGCTGGCCTGGAATTCTGGGATGAGAAACGGCAGATTCCTGGACTTGCAAGTGGCACGCGCCGTCGACATTTGCGCCCACGGAAAAGGTGGCAGCCTTGGGCTCTCAGCTGCCAATTTTGGGGCCCCATTACCCCTACAAAACGCACAATGGCTTTCTGTCCTGACACCTTTTCACAGAGAGGAATCGACTTCTGTCTGGAATTCTGGGCTGAAAAACGGCCCTTTCCCAGACCCGCACAGGGTATGCACCGTCGAGCTTTGCACCCAGGGAAAAGGTGGCAGCCTTGGGCTCTCAGGTGCCAATGATGGGGCCCAATTAACATTACAAAATACACAATGGCTTTGTCTCCTGGTACCTTTTCCCTCTGAAGAATCTTCATAGGTCTGGAATTGTGGGCTGAAAAATGGCACTTTCCCGGACCCGCACGTGGAACGCTCCGTCGAGCTTTGCGCCCAGGGAAAAGGTGGCAGCCTTGGGCTCTCAGGTGTCAATTTTGGGGCCCCATTAACCCTAGAAAAGGCACAATTGCTTTCTGTCCTGGCACCTTTTCCCTGGGAGAAATCTTCATCGGCCTCGAATTCTGGGATGAGAAACAGCACATTCCTGGACTCGCAAGTGGCACGCACCGTTGAGCTTTGCGCTCAGGGAAAAGGTTGCAGTCTTGGGCTCTCAGGTGTCAATGATGGGTCCCCATTAACCCTAGAAAAGGAGAAATCGATTCCTGTCCTGACACCTTTTCCCAGGGTGGAATCATCATCGGTCTGGAATTCTGGAATGAGAAACGGCAATTTCCCGGACCCTCACGTAGCACGCATGGTCGAGCTTTGCGCCCAGGGTATAGGAGGCAACCTTGGGCTCTCAGGTGCCTATGATGGGGCCCGATTAACCCTGGAAATGGAACAATCGCTTTCTGTCCTGGGAGCCTCTTCCCTCTGAGGAGTCTTCATCCGTCTGGAATTGAGGGCTGAAAAACGGCACTTTCCCGGACAAGAAAGTGGTACGCGCCGTTGATGTTTGCGCCCACGGAAAAGGTGGCAGCCTTGAACTCTGAGGAGCCAATGATGGGGCACCATTGACCCTAGAAAAGGACAATTCGATTTCTGACCTGGCACCTTTTCCCTGGGCAGTGTCTTCGTCCGTCTGGAATTCAGAGCTGAAAAACGGCACTTTCCCAGACAAGAAAGTGGCACGTGCCGTTGATGTTTACGCCCATGGAAAAGGTGGCAGCCTTGAACTCTCAGGTGCCAATGATGGGGCACCATTGACCCTAGGAAAGGACAATTCGATTTCTGACCTGGCACCTTTTCCCTGGGAGGTGTCTTCGTCCGTCTGCAATTCTGCGCTGAAAAATGGCACGTCCCCGAACCCGCAAGTGGCACGCGCCGTCAACATTTGCGCCCAGGCAAAAGGTGGCAGCCTTGGGCTCTCAGGTGCCAATTATGGGGTCCCATTAACACTAGAAAAATAACATTTGCTTTCTGTCCTGGCACCTTTTCCCAAGGAGGAATCTTCGTCCGTCTGGAAATCTGGGTTCAAAAATGGCACTGCCCCAAACCCGCACACGGTACACACCGTCGAGCTTTGTGCCCAGGGAAAAGGGGGCAGCCTTGGGCTCTCAGGTGCCAATGATGGTGCCCCATTACCCCTTCAAAAGGCACAAGGGCTTTCTGTCCTGGCACCTTTTTCCAGGGAGGAAACTTCATCGGTTTGGAACTCTGGTCTGAGAATCGGCATTTTCCTGGACCCGCAAGTGGAACGCACCATCGAGCTTGGCGTCCAAGGAAAAGGTGGAAGCCTTGGGCTCTCAGCTGCCAATTTTGGGGCCCCATTAACCCTAGAAAAGGCACAATGGCTTTCTGTCCTGGCACCTTTTCCCAGGGAGAAATCTTTGCTGGCCTGGAATTCTGGCTTGAGAAACGGCACATTCCCAGACTTGCAAGTGGCACGCGCCGTCGACATTTGCGCCCAGGGAAAAGGTGGCAGCCTTGGGCTCTCAAGTGCCACAGATGGGGCCCCATTACCCCTAGAAAAGGCACAATGGCTTTCTGTCCTGACACCTTTTCCCAGAGAGGAATCGACTTCCGTCTGAAATTCAGGGCTGAAAAACGGCACTTTCCCGGACAAGAAAGTGGTACGTGCCGTTGATGTTTGCGCCCACGGAAAAGGTGGCAGCCTTGAACTCTGAGGTGCCAATGATGGGGCACCATTGACCCTAGAAAAGGACAATTCCATTTCTGACCTGGCACCATTTCCCTGGGAGTTGTCTTCGTCCGTCTGGAATTCTGGGCTGAAAAATGGCACTTCCCTGGACCCGCAAGTGGCACGCGCCGTCGAGCTTTGTGCCCAGGGAAAAGGTGGCAGCCTTGGGCTCTCAGGTGCCAATGATGGGGCCCCATTACCCCTAGAAAAAGAACAATCGCTTTCTGTCCTGGCACCTTTTCCCTGGGAGGAATGTTCATTGGTCTGGAATTCTGGGCTGAAAACTGGCGCTTTCCGTTACCCGCATGTGGCACGCACCGTCGAGCTTTGCGCCCAGGGAAAAGGTGGCAGCCCTGGGATCTCAGCTGCAAATTTTGCGGCCCCATTACCCCTAGAAAAGGCACAATCGCTTTCTGTCCTGGCACCTTTTCCCAGGGAGAAATCTTCCCTGGCCTGGAATTCTGGGATGAGAAACGGCACATTCCCGGACTTGCAAGTGGCACGCGACGTCGACATTTGCGCCCAGGGAAAAGGTGGCAGCCTTGAGCTCTCAGGTGCCAAAGATGGGGCCCCATTACCCCTAGAAAAGGCACAATGGCTTTCTGTCCTGACACCTTTTCCCAGAGAGGAATCGACTTCCGTCTGGAATTCTGGGCTGAAAAACGGCCCTTTCCCAGACCCACACAGGGTATGCACCGTCGAGCTTTGCACCCAGGGAAAAGGTGGCAGCTTTGGGCTCTCAGATGCCAATGATGGGGCCCAATTAGCATTACAAAATACACAATGGCTTTGTCTCCTGGTACCTTTTCCCTCTGAGGAATCTTCATAGGTCTGGAATTCTGGGCTGAAAAATGGCACTTTCCTGGACCCGCACGTGGAACGCTCCGTCGAGCTTTGCGCCCAGGGAAAAGGTGGCAGCCTTGGGCTCTCAGGTGTCAATTTTGGGGCCCCGTTAACCCTAGAAAAGGCACAATTGCTTTCTGTCCTGGCACCTTTTCCCTGGGAGAAATCTTCATCGGCCTCGAATTCTGGGATGAGAAACAGCACATTCCTGGACCCGCAAGTGGCACGCACCGTCGAGCTTTGCGCTCAGGGAAAAGGTTGCAGCCTTGGGCTCTCAGGTGTCAATGATGGAGCCCCATTACCCCTAGAAAAGGCACAATGGCTTTCTGTCCTGGCACCTTTTCCCAGGGAGGAATCTTCAGCGGTTTGGAATTTTGGTCTGAGAATCGGCACTTTCCTGGACCAGCAAGTGGAACGCACCATCGAGCTTTGCGTCCAGGGAAAAGGTGGCAGTCTTGGGTTCTCAGGTGCCAATGATGGGACCCCATTACCTTTACAAAAAGAACAATGGCTTTCTGTCCTGGCACCTTTTCCCTGGGAGGAGTCTTCATTGGTCTGGAATTCTGGGCTGTAAAATGGCACTTTCTGGGACCAGCACGTGTCACGCACTGTCGTGCTTTGCGCCCAGGGAAAAGGAGGCAACCTCTGGCTCTCAGATGCCAATGACGGGCCCCCATTAACACTAGAAATGGAACAATCGCTTTCTGTCCTGGGAGCCCTTTCCCTCGGAGGAGTCGTCATCCGTCTGGTATCCTGGGCTGAACAAAGCACTTTCTCTGACCTGCACGTGGCAGGCACCATCTAGCTTTGCGCCCAGGGAAGAGGTGACAGCCTTGGGCTCTCAGGTGCCAATGATGGGTCCTCGTTAACACTAGATAAATAACAATCGCTTTCTGTCCTGGCACTTTTTCCCAGGGAGGAATTTTCGTCCGTCTGGAATTCTGGACTGAACAACGGTACTTCCCCGGACCTGCAAGTAGAACGCACCGTCGAGCTTTGTGCCCAGGGAAAAGGTGGCAGCCTTGGGCTCTCAGGTGCCAAAGATGGGGCCCAATTAGCATTACAAAATACACAATGGCTTTGTCTCCTGGTACCTTTTCCCTCTGAGGAATCTTCATAGGTCTGGAATTCTGGGCTGAAAAATGGCACTTTCCCGGACCCGCACGTGGAACACTCCGTCGAGCTTTGCGCCCAGGGAAAAGGTGGCAGCCTTGGGCTCTCAGGTGTCAATTTTGGGGCCCCATTAACCCTAGAAAAGGTACAATGGCTTTCTGTCCTGGCACCTTTTCCCAGGGAGGAATCTTCATCCATTTGGAATTCTGGTCTGAGAATCGGCACTTTCCTAGACCCCCAAGTGTAACGCACCATCGAGCTTTGCGTCCATGGGAAAGGTGGCAGTCTTGGGCTCTCAGGTGCCAATGATGGGACCCCATTACCTTTACAAAAAGCACAATGGCTTTCTGTCCTGACGCCTTTTCCCTGGGAGGAGTCTTCATTGGTCTGGAATTCTGGGCTGTAAAATGGCACTTTCTGGGACCAGCACGTGGCACGCACTGTCGTGCTTTGCGCCCAGGGAAAAGGAGGCAACCTCTGGCTCTCAGATGCCAATGACGGGCCCCCATTAACACTAGAAATGGAACAATCGCTTTCTGTCCTGGGAGCCTTTTCCCTGGGAGGAGTCGTCATCTGTCTGGAATCCTGGGCTGAACAAAGGTCTTTCTCTGACCTGCACGTGGCAGGCACCATCTAGCTTTGCGCCCAGGGTAGAGGTGGCAGCCTTGGACTCTCAGGTGCCAATGATGGGTCCCCGTTAACACTAGATAAATAACAATCGCTTTCTGTCCTGGCACCTTTTCCCTGGGAGGAATCTTCATTGGTCTGGAACTCTGGGCTGGAAACGGCTCTTTCCCTTACCCGCATGTGGCACGCACCGTCGAGCTTTGCGCCCAGGCAAAAGGTGGCAGTCCTAGGCTCTCAGCTGCTAATTTTGGGGCCCCATTAACCCTAGAAAAGGCACAATCGCTTTCTGTCCTGGGACCTTTTCCCAGGGAGAAATCTTCGCTGGCCTGGAATTCTGGGATGAGAAACAGAACATTCCTGGACTTGCAAGTGGCACGCGCCGTCGACATTTGTGCCCAGGGAAAAGGTGGCAGCCTTGGGCTCTCAGGTGCCAATGATGGGTCCTCGTTAACACTAGAAAAATAACACTTCCTTTCTGTCCTGGCACCTTTTCCCAGGGAGGAATCTTCGTCCGTCTGGAAATCTGGGTTCAAAAATGGCACTGCCCCAAACCCACACAAGGTACACACCGTCGAGCTTTGCGCCCAGGGAAAAGGGGGCAGCCTTGGGCTCTCAGCTGCCAATGATGGTGCCCCATTACCCCTACAAAAGGCACATGGGCTTCCTGTACTGGCACCTTTTCCCAGGGAGGAATCTTCATAGGTCTAGAATTCTGCTCTGAGAATCGGCACTTTCCTGGACCCGCAAGTGGCACGCACCGTTGAGCTTTGCGTTCAGGGAAAAGGTTGCAGCCTTTGGCTCTCAGATGCCAATGACGGGCCCCCATTAACCCTAGAAAAGGCACAATTGCTTTCTGTCCTGGCACCTTTTCCCTGGGAGAAATCTTCATCGGCCTCGAATTCTGGGATGAGAAACAGCACATTCCTGGACCCGCAAGTGGCACGCACCGTCGAGCTTTGCGCTCAGGGAAAAGGTTGCAGCCTTCGGCTCTCAGGTGTCAATGATGGAGCCCCATTACTCCTAGAAAAGGAACAATCGCTTTCTGTCCTGACACCTTTTCCCAGGGAGGAATCTTCATCGGTTTGGAATTCTGGAATGAGAAACGGCAATATCCCGGACCCTCACGTAGCACGCATGGTCGAACTTTGCGCCCAGGATATAGGAGGCAACCTTGGGCTCTCAGGTGCCAATGATGGGGCCCGATTAACCCTAGAAATGGAACAGTCGCTTTCTGTCCTGGGAGCCTCTTCCCTCTGAGGAGTCTTCATCCGTCTGGAATTGAGGGCTGAAAAACGGCACTTTCCCGGACAAGAAAATGGTACGCGCCGTTGATGTTTGCGCCCACAGAAAAGGTGGCAGCCTTGAACTCTCAGGTGCCAATGATGGGGCACCATTGACCCTAGAAAAGGACAATTCGATTTCTGACCTGGCACCTTTTCCCTGGGAGGTGTCTTCGTCCGTCTGGAATTCTGGGCTGAAAAATGGCACTGTCCCGGACCCGCAAGTGGCACGCACCGTCGATATTTGCGCCCAGGCAAAAGGTGGCAGCCTTGGCCTCTCAGGTGCCAATGATGGGGCCCCGTTAACACTAGAAAAATAACACTTGCTTTCTGTCCTGGCACCTTTTCCCAGGGTGGAATCTTCGTCCGTCTGGAAATCTGGGTTCAAAAATGACACTGCCCCAAACCCGCACAAGGTACACACCGTTGAGCTTTGCGCCCAGGGAAAAGGTGGCAGCCTTGGGCTCTCAGGTGCCAATGATGGGGCCCCGTTAACACTAGAAAAATAACACTTGCTTTCTGTTCTGGCACCTTTTCCCAGGGAGGAATCTTCGTCTGTCTGGAAATCTGGGTTCAAAAATGGCACTGCCCCAAACCCGCACAAGGTAGACACCGTCGAGCTTTGCGCCCAGGGAAAAGGGGGCAGCCTTGGGCTCTCAGGTGCCAATGATGGGGCCCCATTACCTTTACAAAAAGCACAATGGCTTTCTGTCCTGGCACCTTTTCCCTGGGAGGAGTCTTCATTGGTCTGGAATTCTGGGCTGTAAAATGGCACTTTCTGGGACCAGCACGTGGCACGCACTGTCGTGCTTTGCGCCCAGGGAAAAGGAGGCAACCTCTGGCTCTCAGATGCCAATGACGGGCCCCCATTAACACTAGAAATGGAACAATCGCTTTCTGTCCTGAGAGCCCTTTTCGTGGGAGGAGTCGTCATCCGTCTGGAATCCTGGGCTGAACAAAGCACTTTCTCTGACCTGCACATGGCAGGCACCATCTAGCTTTGCGCCCAGGGAAAAGGTGGCAGCCTTGGGCTCTCAGGTGCCAATGATAGGGCCCCGTTAACACTAGAAAAATAACACTTGCTTTCTGTCCTGGAACCTTTTCCCAGGGAGAAATCTTCGTCCGTCTGGAAATCTGGGTTCAAAAATGGCACTGCCCCAAACCCGCACAAGGTACACACCGTCGAGCTTTGTGCCCAGGGAAAAGGGGGCAGCCTTGGGCTCTCAGGTGCCAATGATGGGGCCCCATTACCCCTACAAAAGGCACAATGGCTTTCTGTCCTGGCACCTTTTCCCAGGGAGGAATCTTCATCGGTTTGGAATTCTGGTCTGAGAATCAGAACTTTCCTGGACCAGCAAGTGGAACGCACCATCGAGCTTTTACGTTCAGGGAAAAGGTGGCAGTCTTGGGCTCTCAGGTGCCAATGATGGGGCCCCATTACCTTTACAAAAAGCACAATGGCTTTCTGTCCTGGCACCTTTTCCCTGAGAGGAGTCTTCATTGGTCTGGAATTCTGGGCTGTAAAATGGTACTTTCTGGGACCAGCACGTGGCACGCACTGTCATGCTTTGCGCCCAGGGAAAAGGAGGCAACCTCTGGCTCTCATATGCCAATGACGGGCCCCCATTAACACTAGAAATGGAACAATCGCTTTCTGTCCTGGGAGCCTTTTCCCTGGGAGGAGACATCATCCGTCTGGAATCCTGGGCTGAACAAAGGTCTTTCTCTGACCTGCACGTGGCAGGCACCATCTAGCTTTGCGCCCAGGGTAGAGGTGGCAGCCTTGGGCTCTCAGGTGCCAATGATGGGTCCCCGTTAACACTAGATAAATAACAATCGCTTTCTGTCCTGGCACCTTTTCCCTGGGAGGAATCTTCATTGGTCTGGAACTCTGGGCTGAAAACGCTTCTTTCCCTTACACGCATGTGGCACGCACCGTCGAGCTTTGCGCCCAGGCAAAAGGTGGCAGTCCTAGGCCCTCAGCTGCTAATTTTGGGGCCCCATTAACCCTAGAAAAGGCACAATCGCTTTCTGTCCTGGCACCTTTTCCCAGGGAGAAATCTTCGCTGGCCTGGAATTCTGGGATGAGAAACGGCACATTCCTGGACTTGCAAGTGGCACGCGCCGTCGACATTTGCGCCCACGGAAAAGGTGGCAGCCTTGGGCTCTCAGGTGCCAATTTTGGGGCCCCATTACCCCTACAAAACGCACAATGGCTTTCTGTCCTGACACCTTTTCCCAGAGAGGAATCGACTTCCGTCTGGAATTCTGGGTTCAAAACGGCCCTTTCCCAGACCCACACAGGGTATGCACCGTCGAGCTTTGCACCCAGGGAAAAGGTTGCAGCCTTGGGCTCTCAGGTGCCAATGATGGGGCCCAATTAGCATTACAAAATACACAATGGCTTTGTCTCCTGGTACATTTTTCCTCTGAGGAATCTTCATAGGTCTGGAATTCTGGGCTGAAAAATGGCACTTTCCCGGACCCGCACGTGGAACGCTCCGTCGAGCTTTGCGCCCAGGGAAAAGGTGGCAGCCTTGGGCTCTCAGGTGTCAATTTTGGGGCCCCATTAACCCTAGAAAATGCACAATTGCTTTCTGGCCTGGCACCTTTTCCCTGGGAGAAATCTTCATCGGCCTCGAATTCTGGGATGAGAAACAGCACATTCCTGGACCCGCAAGTGGCACGCACCGTCGAGCTTTGCGCTCAGGGAAAAGGTTGCAGCCTTGGGCTCTCAGGTGTCAATGATGGATCCCCATTAACCCTAGAAAAGGAACAATCGCTTTCTGTCCTGACACCTTTTCCCAGGGAGGAATCTTCATCGGTCTGGAATTCTGGAATGAGAAACGGCAATTTCCCGGACCCTCACGTAGCACGCATGGTCGAGCTTTGCGCCCAGGGTATAGGAGGCAACCTTGGGCTATCAGGTGCCAATGATGGAGCCCGATTAACCCTAGAAATGGAACAATCACTTTCTGTCCTGGGAGCCTCTTCCCTGTGAGGAGTCTTCATCCGTCTGGAATTCAGGGCTGAAAAACGGCACTTTCCCGGACAAGAAAGTGGTACGCGCCGTTGATGTTTGCGCCCACGGAAAAGGTGGCAGCCTTGAACTCTGAGGTGCCAATGATGGGACACCATTGACCCTAGAAAAGGACAATTCGATTTCTGACCTGGCACCTTTTCCCTGGGAGGTGTCTTCGTCCGTCTGGAATCCTGGGCTGAAAAATGGCACTTCCCCGGACCTGCAAGTGGCACGCGCCGTCGACATTTGCGCCCAGGCAAAAGGTGGCAGCCTTGGGCTCTCAGGTGCCAATGATGGGGCCCCGTTAACACTAGAAAAATAACACTTGCTTTCTGTCCTGGCACCTTTTCCCAGGGAGGAATCTTCGTCCGTCTGGAAATCTGGCTTCAAAAATGGCACTGCCCCAAACCCGCACAAGGTACGCACCGTTGAGCTTTGCGCCCAGGGAAAAGGGGGCAGCCTTGGGCTCTCAGATGCCAATGATGGGGCCCCATTACCCCTACAAAAGGCACAATGGCTTTCTGTCCCGGCACCTTTTCCCAGGGAGGAATCTTCATCGGTTTGGAATTCTGGTCTGAGAATCGGCACTTTCCTGGACCCGCAAGTGGAACGCACCATCGAGCTTTGCGTCCAGGGAAAAGGTGGCAGTCTTGGGCTCTCAGGTGCCAATGATGGGGCCCCATTACCTTTACAAAAAGTACAATGGCTTTCTGTCCTGGCACCTTTTCCCTGGGATGAGTCTTCATTGGTCTGGAATTCTGGGCTGTTAAATGGCACTTTCTGGGACCAGCACGTGGCACGCACTGTCGTGCTTTGCGCCCAGGGAAAAGGAGGCAACCTCTGGCTCTCAGATGCCAATGACGGGCCCCCATTAACATTAGAAATGGAACAATCGCTTTCTGTCCTGGGAGCCCTTTCCCTGGGAGGAGTCGTCATCCGTCTGGTATCCTGGGCTGAACAAAGCACTTTCTCTGACCTGCACGTGGCAGGCACCATCTAGCTTTGCGCCGAGGAAAGAGGTGACAGCCTTGGGCTCTCAGGTGCCAATGATGGGTCCTTGTTAACACTAGAAAAATAACACTTGCTTTCTGTCCTGGCACCTTTTCCCAGGGAGGAATCTTCGTCCGTCTGGAAATCTGGCTTCAAAAATGGAACTGCCCCAAACCCGCACAAGGTATACACCGTCAAGCTTTGCCCCCAGGGAAAAGGGGGCAGCCTTGGGCTCTCAGGTGCCAATGATGGGGCCCCATTACCCCTACAAAAGGCACAATGGCTTTCTGTCCTGGCACCTTTTCCCAGGGAGGAATCTTCATCCGTTTGGAATTCTGGTCTGAGAATCGGCACTTTCCTGGACCCGCAAGTGGAACGCACCATCGAGCTTTGCGTCCAGGGGAAAGGTGGCAGTCTTGGGTTCTCAGGTGCCAATGATGGGACCCCATTTCCTTTACAAAAAGCACAATGGCTTTCTGTCCTGGCACCTTTTCCCTGGGAGGAGTCTTCATTGGTCTGGAATTCTGGGCTGTAAAATGGCACTTTCTGGGACCAGCACGTGGCACGCACTGTCGTGCTTTGCGCCCAGGGAAAAGGAGGCAACCTCTGGCTCTCAGATGCCAATGACGGGCCCCCATTAACACTAGAAATGGAACAATCGCTTTCTGTCCTGGGAGCCCTTTCCCTGGGAGGAGTCGTCAGCCGTCTGGAATCCTGGGCTGAACAAAGCACTTTCTCTGACCTGCACGTGGCACGCACCATCTAGCTTTGCGCCCAGGGAAGAGGTGACAGCCTTGGGCTCTCAGGTGCCAATGATGGGTCCTTGTTAACACTAGATAAATAAGAATCGCTTTCTGTCCTGGTACCTTTTCCCAGGGAGGAATTTTCGTCCGTCTGGAATTCTGGACTGAAAAACGGCGCTTCCCCGGACCCAGAAGTGGAACGCACCGTCGAGCTTTGTGCCCAGGCACAAGGTGGCAGCCTTGGGCTCTCAGGTGCCAATGATGGGGCCCCATTACCCCTAGATAAAGAACAATCGCTTTCTGTCCTGGCATCTTTTCCCTTGGAGGAATCTTCTTTGGTCTGGAATTCTAGGCTGAAAACGGCTCTTTCCCTTACCCGCATGTGGCACCCACCGTCGAGCTTTGCGCCTATGGAAAAGGTGGCAGCCCTGGGCTCTCAGCTGCCAATTTTGGGGCCCCATTAACCCTAGAAAAGGCACAATCACTTTCTGTCCTGGCACCTTTTCCCAGGGAGAAATCTTCGCTGGCCTGGAATTCTGGCATGAGAAACGGCACATTCCCGGACTTGCAAGTGGTACGCGCCGTCGGCATTTGCGCCCAGGGAAAAGGTGGCAGCCTTGGGCTCTCAGGTGCCAAAGATGAGGCCCCATTAGCCCTAGAAAAGGCACAATGGCTTTCTGTCCTGACACCTTTTCCCAGAGAGGAATCGACTTCCGTCTGGAATTCTGGGCTGAAAAACGGCCCTTTCCCAGACCCGCACAGGGTATGCACCGTCGAGCTTTGCACCCAGGGAAAAGGTGGCAGCCTTGGGCTCTCAGGTGCCAATGATGGGGCCCAATTAACATTACAAAATACACAATGGCTTTGTCTCCTGGTACCTTTTCCCTCTGAAGAATCTTCATAGGTCTGGAATTGTGGGCTGAAAAATGGCACTTTCCCGGACCCGCACGTGGAACGCTCCGTCGAGCTTTGCGCCCAGGGAAAAGGTGGCAGCCTTGGGTTCTCAGGTGTCAATTTTGGGGCCCCATTAACCCTAGAAAAGGCACAATTGCTTTCTGTCCTGACACCTTTTCCCTGGGAGAAATCTTCATCGGCCTCGAATTCTGGGATGAGAAACAGCACATTCCTGGACTCGCAAGTGGCACGCACCGTTGAGCTTTGCGCTCAGGGAAAAGGTTGCAGCCTTGGGCTCTCAGGTGTCTGATGCCGTGAATGACCCTTCCCCCCAAAAACAGGACTTCGAGCCACGTTAGTGTAGGGTAAGATAAAAAGTAAAGGTCCTTTAATAACACAGGGCCTACAGCCTACAGGAATACAGGATGACATGCATGTGTCTTATTTCTTCTTTCCATGGCTTTTATAATAAGATCCCTCCAATCATTGCTTTTCACATTACTCAGTCCAGCCCCAGTCCCACCCCTGGTCCAACCCCCTGGAATTGGGTCTGGGGTCATCAGGACCCTCTGTCTTCATCAGCTCTTCTTCCTCAGGCACACAAAGGTCTCTTGGAGCTCATCCAATTCTGGCTTTTGGGTCACTCTGACCTATGTTTATGTTTCATTCTGTAGGCCTTCTGATATCCTTCAGCTCTTTACCTTGGAAAGGAGTCTAAACAAGATTAATTAACTAAAGGAATTTGAGCTCCCTGTTCTGGGACAGGGGTAGTGATAGAAAGGCATTAAACTTAAACTGTTAGAAATATTAACCTTCTAAAAATCTACAACTGCTGTGTTCCTAAAATCTACAAAATGTGAAAATCAGAACAAAAACCCTTTCGGCATCAAGTCCCCCCTTTAGAAACAGACAAAACTCAAAAATTTTGTCTGGATTCTACTACTTAAACTTAGCATTACACTAAAAAGATAAACAAAAACTATAGTATTAAATCTTACAGCTAGCTATAATGCAAAACACTAATGATAAAGATAACTAAACAGTTGGTTAGGTTCAGTAACCATGAAGTAGGTTTGTGGAAACTTTGCAAGAGTTACTTGATTTGTAGTACTACATGAGACAAACTCTGGACTTTTCTGAAGTTGCAATAGCATCTGAGATCTGATTTTGGATAATTTCAATGACAGTGTTTTTTCAATTGACTTACTTTTAGAGATGGAATCTCCAGGTCTCTGGAATTTCATAGGACTTTCCAAAGTTTGTTTCACTCATCAAAATGCCAATTAGGGCCAATTGCTTTCCTCATCAATTGCTGGTATTTGAATACAAATACAGCAGTTAGTTTTTGAAGGATTTTGGATATGTGACAAGGGTCACACGCAAGTTTTGATTTTAAATTTCAGCTAAATTCATAATGCAAATTTAGCAATTTTTTGGCGTTTTGGCTAAAGCCAAATGCAATTACAAATTTTAGTTCCAAACTTAATTCATGGTTAGTAGCAATGCAAACAATACATACAAAAAGTAATTTAAGAAAGTAATAGTCTCTGTTGCCCTTGTTCTAGGGGCAGAGGACTTCTGTCCTGCAGTAAGTCCAGGAAACCTGCTATGCAAAGAAAGCAGTCTATTTTGTCTTTTAGGATGACATCAGGTTGTTAATCTTTGAAGTGGTCCTGGAGTCTGTATCACAGGGGTACAGTTTTGTCTTTCACTGTGGTGTAATTAGTTGACAGTACTTGAGATGACTCTAGTCAGCATGCAGATGTCAGTGTCCCATCTTTCAACAGTTCTCAGTCTGGAACAGAAATGTCCAATTTCATGGGCTTCTGGAGTTTCTGCAAAGTAAAAGGAAATCTAGACCATTTAATAATTTTGCAAACCAACTTTTCTTATGTGAATATGAAGAATCAATGAAACAGTTGTTTCTCTGCCTTAGCTATAGGCAAGGCTTGGGTATGTAAGATGTCTTATGTCTCTCATATCTCTTCACAAATTTTGCTAATTTAAGTTTTAGAAGTGTGCAATTTTGCAAATCCCAGGCAATTTTAAAGGAATCTCGAATTTCAGAATTCTCGCATTTTGACAATACAAAAAGCAGATTCAGCTTTTATAACATGAAGGTGTTGACTGCTAGCCACAAATGCATGGGCCCATCAGGAGCTTTCCACTACCAAGCTGTGTCTGGAGTTTCTGCAACACCAAACATCATCTTGGCACTACTAATTGCTCCTCACAGCGTGCTTGCATCCTCTGAGTGTATTTCAGGCCCTATCGAGGTCAGACCATCCTGCCACAGCCTGCCTTGACCACAGTCAGTCCCCTCCACCTCACGGAGTAGCTGTGCAGGAGCTTCTTGCCTCCGTGTATAAAAGCATTTTCACTGCCAAATTGTATATGTTTATGTTAGCATGTTAAATAACAATGGCATCTTCACATATTGTGAGCCATAATGCAGGTTTCTAAAAGATCGTTTTGCTGAAAGAAATCCAAGAGACATAAGAGCATGAAAAAGTTTTCAGGACAAGACTGAAATTCACTTAATTAAGCTAAAATAGGGTACAAGCATCACTTAGATGGCTTAAACAAGCTATTTAGCTAGGATGTTACCAGTTCATTTCAAAAATTGCAGGCTTAGATGTAACTCAATGTTCATGAGACAGTCTACTAAATCAGTTCTTTTAATTCTTCAGCTGCACCGTTGTGACTAGCTGCTTGCTTTCTTGTCTTGTAACACAGGACACACAGAACTTGTTTCGCTTCTCTTTTGCGAGGCTCAGTGCTTCACACACTGTAACAGACACTCGATGATAAGACGTTAGAGACAAACTCAAAATAAACAAACTTGAAGTTACAATCATACAAACTCCTGTGTAGAATTTTCAAATCAGGTTTAGAGAAATTTCTCTAATTAAAGAGAAGACACAGTTGTTCTACACAAAGCTTGCACAATGATGTTTTCATCAACTTTGCTCTCAGATTGGATTCTTGAGAGGCATGTCCTTCAGGTCTGGTGGTGACAGACTTCTTGGTTGTCTGCAAATAATCATATTCTAATAGCAGACGGTTAGTTCACAATAAAGACAAAAATACATAGGTGGCAACTATTGATTGATTTTGCACCAGTATGATACTGGTCCTAGTTTTTAGCAGCCTTAGAGCTATGCTGAGACAGACATGCTACAAGCTGGAGCAGCTCAGAGCAAGCTCAGAACACAGAGACTACCACAGAAAGCTGTGGGTTCGCTTTGCCAATCTGTCTCGGTGTATCAGGTGTTGAGGCTTCTCTAAAACTGGAAATGAGAAAATTGCAAACACAGACAGAATCCTTAAGCTTAAGATAGAGATTCTTTAAACTTAAATTGGTGCTTTAACATTCATCTCAGTTGGAAAGAACTGAGTTTATTCAGGCAGCTTGTAACACAGTAACACTATCACTCTTTTGCTCCCCCCTTTTCGGTCTTGATGGCAGGGGTAGAGGGAAAATGCTGGAAATGCTCTTGGGGGTAGAGGAACTCGCCCCCCCTTTTCCTGCAATTAGAAATTTTGCACACTTGGGCAAAGCAGTTGAGATGATCAGGCTGCCTGCCTGCTTGCTGGGGAGTCCTGTATTCCAGGACAAGGTGTTTAAATCCTCTGCTTGCTCGCTGAGGCAGGTAGGGATTGTTAGCGACAGGGATAGAAAGGAAAGGGTCGCCCACGGCCCTCCCGCTGTCGGTCTGGGCAAGGTCTCAGCTGTAGGTGCTGACCCTGGGTCTATGCTGGCATCTGCTATTGCTGTAGCACTGGCTTTAAGCACAGATTCTTTGGTCCTTTTTGTCGGGGCCATGCTGGCTCTTAAGGGAACGGTCCCGTCCCTGATGGCCCTTGGGCCGGCCTCTGTTGCTTTGGAAACCGTGGCGTCCGGAGCCACTGCCGGTGTTGCCCCCGGCTCTGGGCCTGCCGTGCAGTGCCGCTCACCCGGCTCTTTGCCGGCTTCGCTCGCTGCTCCAAGGGAAGCAACGCTGACAGGAGTTAGTTCTACGGTCCCAGGGGTGGAACTGCCCGGGATCGGGGGTCCTGGACAGTGTTCTAGTCCTTTTCTTCCCCAAAAGCTACTCATGCTTTGTTTACAAGGAGTTTCAATAGCAACATTCTCTGCTCTATCTCTAGTGAGGGAGCACAAGGAAAACTTTCCTTTCCTTGCTTTCCCAGGAGAAGGCAAAGATGAAGATGCCTTCCTCCCTCTGGGTCCACTTTGGCCCAGCTTTGCTCTTAACTCTCCATTATACAGATGACACAAAGCCTCCTTTCCAACCGCAGACAAAAGGCAAACTAGCACTGATTTTTCTCTCTCTCCACCATGAACAAGGGAAGGGAAAGCAGGAAGGAGACCATGTCTCTCTGCTCCTGTGCCTTTTGCAATCTTGGTGTCAGAAGCGGCTCTCTCCACCCTGCCTCTCTGCACAGCACACACTGGCTGCCGGAGAGGGGCAGAGCTGGGCAAGTCGCCTGTCCCTGCCTTTGCATGGTCACGAACGGCATCGGCGAGAGATAGAGGAAGGGACGGTGCTGGCTCCCCCTTCCCGCTTTTCCCTGCGGTCTCTGCTAAAGCCCCCTTCGCCCTCCTTTCTGCCACCGCAGCTGCTGAAGGGGCAGCAAAGCCAGTGCCCGCTCTGTTCTCAGCAGCGGGAGAACCCAGCACGTAGTTGCAGCCAATGGCCGAGCGAGACTGATCCTGCTCTTGCTGCAGCTGACTCTCAGTTACAAGCACCTTTTTTCCGCTGGTACCCTCAGGACCTTTTGCTGCTCTAGCTGCCCAAGGAAACGCTGCGTTTGCCTGGCCAGCAAGCCCTGCTTGTTCATCTCCCGGTCCCGGGAATGTGTGTGCTGCTTTCCCCGTACGCGCTCTATCTGCGTGCTTGGCTACTGCCCTTCTGCAGGCACTCTCACAGCTGCTGGCTCTGCCGATTTCCAAGGCCAACCCTGCTGTGCCTGGCCCCTTTCTGCTGGCTCTGCTCGCCACTCCAGGTGTAGCGATGCTGGCAGAGGTCAATTTCACGGCTCTGGTGGAACCTGCTCCTGGCTGTCTTGAGACAACTATTATGCCAAGCTTTGCTTCTCCAGGGGGTTCTGCTTGTGCTGCATATGCGCTTGTCTCGGTGTCACCGGGAGCAGCCTCAGTGTATCCCCGCACCTGCGGGACAACCTCAGTGCATCCCTGTATCTGCCGGGACAGCCTCCTGGGGGGCTCTGGGGGTCCCGGCCCGTTTCCGGAGTTTTCTCCTTCCCAGGAGCTGCTGGACTTCTGGTTACTCATTTGTTTACAGGGGGTCTCTATGGCAACTCTCCCTGCTCCCTCTCCAATAGGGGAACGCAGAGAAAACACCTTCCTCTTTGCCTCCTCAGGAGGTGGCAAAGGTACTTTCTTTCTCAAGGGAACGGAAACATTCCCTCTCTCTCCCTTTGGGAACACAGACCTTTCATGGTCTTTAAAAGAAAAGTAAGTTAGAAAGTTGAGATTATTGCTTTTGTTAATCTCCCAGGCTAGGACTAGCCTTAAATCCATGCAGCTGTGCCACAGCCACGCTTGTCTTGGCTTCTCCCAGCCCAGCTCCCTGAGCTCAGAGACAGCCGCTCCATCCCAGAAACTCAGCTTTGCCTTAGCCTTTTCACCAGGCTGGCTCCAGCTTATCTTTGCTTTTTCAACAACAGACAAGATGCAAACCACTGCTTCATTAAAACACGAAACTGACTGCTCTCTCACACAGCTATGAACAGGGGAAGGGAAGGCAGGAAGGAGATTGTTCTCTACAATTCTGGTGTTATCCTCTGCTTTGGTCTCCCTGTTCTTCTGTACCGGACAAGCTGGCTGCCGAGCAACGGCAGTGTCTGCTGCTCTTCCCTCGCTTGTCTCTGCCTCTGCATAGCTGGAAACGCCAGAGGTGGGGAAAGGGGGAAGGGAGGGTGCTGCCTCCCCCTGTACAGCTCGGGCCGACTGATGGGAAGAGGGAAATGAGCCTGCTGCTTCCCACTCCACGCTGCTCTCTGCAACATTCCTTTTGGCCACCCTTTCCAGGGCTGCCTTATCAGTGACTGTGCTTGCCAGAGCAACCTCGGGAAAGCTACCGGTGCCTCCCTGCTCTGTATATTTGATCTTTTCCCACTGTTTCTCTTTTCGTAACACTTGCCTTCTCAAAGATGTTTCAGGGCTTGTTAGATGCTTCCATTTCTGCAAAACCAAAGCTAGAGGGGACTCCACTGGAGTCTCCTCTTCCATGGATTGCATACAACCCATGCTGACAAGTTACAGGCAAGGGAAAAAAACTTTTCAGCACCCAGATTTGAACTGCTGGCCTCAGGAATACCAAGCAAGCTCACTCCTCCAAGTGCTATGTTACCGCTTCAGGCTAAGACAGAGTGATGTAATCCCAGAGAGATATTCCTCTCCTTTCCAGCTGCATTCAGCTAACATGAAACCCCTGAGCACTCTGCTTTGCCCTTCCCGAAGCAACAAGGGACCAAACCGTCCCTCACCCAGGCAAAACACCCTTTTGCCCACCAGGCTGAGAAACTGACTGGCCAGATCAGCTATACCTCCCAGACCAACGTATTCCCAGTTCCAGGGAAAAACCTTCCCTTAGTTTGCTAGCAAAAATACCGAAAGGAACTGCTCCTTTTATCTCACCCAGTTGTTTGGAGTTTCAAAGGTCACTGAAGGAATCCTCCAAAATGTGCTGGCAGTAGAGAATTCCCGCAGGATGAAACTTCTTGCTCTGGAGTCCCTCGTGGTTCCAGGGTGCTGGATTCTCTGATTCTACCTTTCGGGCGCCAAACTGATGCTGTGAATGACCCTTCCCCCCAAAAACAGGACTTCGAGCCACGTTAGTGTAGGGTAAGATAAAAAGTAAAGGTCCTTTAATAACACAGGGCCTACAGCCCACAGGAATACAGGATGACATGCATGTGTCTTAGTTCTTCTTTCCATGGCTTTTATAATAAGATCCCTCCAATCATTGCTTTACACATTACTCAGTCCAGCCCCAGTCCCACCCCTGGTCCAACCCCCTGGAATTGGGTCTGGGGTCATCAGGACCCTCTGTCTTCATCAGCTCTTCTTCCTCAGGCACACAAAGGTCTCTTGGAGCTCATCCAATTCTGGCTTTTGGGTCACTCTGACCTATGTTTATGTTTCATTCTGTAGGCCTTCTGATATCCTTCAGCTCCTTACCTTGGAAAGGAGTCTAAACAAGATTAATTAACTAAAGGAATTTGAGCTCCCTGTTCTAGGACAGGGGTAGTGATAGAAAGGCATTAAACTTAAACTGTTAGAAATATTAACCTTCTAAAAATCTACAACTGCTGTGTTCCTAAAATCTACAAAATGTGAAAATCAGAACAAAAACCCTTTCGGCATCATGTCAATGATGGGTCCCCATTAACCCTAGAAAAGGAGAAATCGATTCCTGTCCTGACACCTTTTCCCAGGGAGGAATCATCATCGGTCTGGAATTCTGGAATGAGAAACGGCAATTTCCCGGACCCTCACGTAGCACGCATGGTCGAGCTTTGCGCCCAGGGTATAGGAGGCAACCTTGGGCTCTCAGGTGCCAATGATGGGGCCCGATTAACCCTGGAAATGGAACAATCGCTTTCTGTCCTGGGAGCCTCTTCCCTGTGAGGAGTCTTCATCCATCTGGAATTGAGGGCTGAAAAACGGCACTTTCCCGGACAAGAAAGTGGTTTGCGCCGTTGATGTTTGCGCCCACGGAAAAGGTGGCAGCCTTGAACTCTGAGGTGCCAATGATGGGGCACCATTGACCCTAGAAAAGGACAATTCGATTTCTGACCTGGCACCTTTTCCCTGGGCAGTGTCTTCGTCCGTCTGGAATTCAGAGCTGAAAAACGGCACTTTCCCGGACAAGAAAGTGGTTTGCGCCGTTGATGTTTGCGCCCACGGAAAAGGTGGCAGCCTTGAACTCTGAGGTGCCAATGATGGGGCACCATTGACCCTAGAAAAGGACAATTCGATTTCTGACCTGGCACCTTTTCCCTGGGCAGTGTCTTCGTCCGTCTGGAATTCAGAGCTGAAAAACGGCACTTTCCCAGACAAGAAAGTGGCACGCGCCGTTGATGTTTACGCCCACGGAAAAGGTGGCAGCCTTGAACTCTCAGGTGCCAATGATGGGGCACCATTGACCCTAGGAAAGGACAATTCGATTTCTGACCTGGCACCTTTTCCCTGGGAGGTGTCTTCGTCCGTCTGCAATTCTGCGCTGAAAAATGGCACGTCCCCGAACCCGCAAGTGGCACGCGCTGTCGACATTTGCGCCCAGGCAAAAGGTGGCAGCCTTGGGCTCTCAGGAGCCAATTATGGGGTCCCATTAACACTAGAAAAATAACATTTGCTTTCTGTCCTGGCACCTTTTCCCAGGGAGGAATCTTCGTCCGTCTGGAAATCTGGGTTCAAAAATGGCACTGCCCCAAACCCGCACAAGGTACACACCGTCGAGCTTTGTGCCCAGGGAAAAGGGGGCAGCCTTGGGCTCTCAGGTGCCAATGATGGTGCCTTATTATTCCTACAAAAGGCACAATGGCTTTCTGTCCTGGCACCTTTTTCCAGGGAGGAAACTTCATCGGTTTGGAACTCTGGTCTGAGAATCGGCACTTTCCTGGACCCGCAAGTGGAACGCACCATCGAGCTTTGCGTCCAAGGAAAAGGTGGCAGCCTTGGGCTCTCAGCTGCCAATTTTGGGGCCCCATTAACCCTAGAAAAGGCACAATGGCTTTCTGTCCTGGCACCTTTTCCCAGGGAGAAATCTTCGCTGGCCTGGAATTCTGGGATGAGAAACGGCACATTCCCGGACTTGCAAGTGGCACGCGCCGTCGACATTTGCGCCCAGGGAAAAGGTGGCAGCCTTGGGCTCTCAAGTGCCACAGAAGGGGCCCCATTACCCCTAGAAAAGGCACAATGGCTTTCTGTCCTGACACCTTTTCCCAGAGAGGAATCGACTTCCGTCTGAAATTCAGGGCTGAAAAACGGCACTTTCCCGGACAAGAAAGTGGTACGTGCCATTGATGTTTGCGCCCACGGAAAAGGTGGCAGCCTTGAACTCTGAGGTGCCAATGATGGGGCACCATTGACCCTAGAAAAGGACAATTCGATTTCTGACCTGGCACCATTTCCCTGGGAGTTGTCTTCGACCGTCTGGAATTCTGGGATGAAAAATGGCACTTCCCCGGACCCGCAAGTGGCACGCGCCATCGAGCTTTGTGCCCAGGCAAAAGGTGGCAGCCTTGGCCTCTCAGGTGCCAATGATGGGGCCCCATTACCCCTAGAAAAAGAACAATCGCTTTCTGTCCTGGCACCTTTTCCCTGGGAGGAATCTTCATTGGTCTGGAATTCTGGGCTGAAAACTGGCGCTTTCCCTTACCCGCATGTGGCACGCACCGTCGAGCTTTGCGCCCAGGGAAAAGGTGGCAGCCCTGGGCTCTCAGCTGCAAATTTTGCGGCCCCATTACCCCTAGAAAAGGCACAATCGCTTTCTGTCCTGGCGCCTTTTCCCAGGGAGAAATCTTCGCTGGCCTGGAATTCTGGGATGAGAAACGGCACATTCCCGGACTTGCAAGTGGCACGCGCCGTCGACATTTGCGCCCAGGGAAAAGGTGGCAGCCTTGAGCTCTCAGGTGCCAAAGATGGGGCCCCATTACCCCTACAAAAGGCACAATGGCTTTCTGTCCTGACACCTTTTCCCAGAGAGGAATCGACTTCCGTCTGGAATTCTGGGCTGAAAAACGGCCCTTTCCTGGACCAGCACAGGGTATGCACCGTCGAGCTTTGCACCCAGGGAAAAGGTGGCAGCTTTGGGCTCTCAGATGCCAATGATGGGGCCCAATTAGCATTACAAAATACACAATGGCTTTGTCTCCTGGTACCCTTTCCCTCTGAGGAATCTTCACAGGTCTGGAATTCTGGGCTGAAAAATGGCACTTTCCTTTTCCAGGGAAAAGGAGGCAACCTCTGGCTCTCAGATGCCAATGACGGGCCCCCATTAACACTAGAAATGGAACGATCGCTTTCTGTCCTGGGAGCCTTTTCCCTGGGAGGAGTCTTCAGCCGTCTGGAATCCTGGGCTGAACAAAGGTCTTTCTCTGACCCGCACGTGGCAGGCACCATCTAGCTTTGCGTCCACGGAAAAGGTGGCAGCCTTGGGCTCTCAGGTGCCAATGATGGGGCCCCGTTAACACTAGAAAAATAACACTTGCTTTCTGTCCTGGCACCTTTTCCCAGGGAGGAATCTTCGTCCGTCTGGAAATCTGGGTTTAAAAATGGCACTGCCCTAAACCCGCACAAGGTACACACCGTCAAGCTTTGCGCCCAGGGAAAAGGGGGCAGCCTTGGGCTCTCAGGTGCCAATGATGGTGCCCCACTACCCCTACAAAAGGCACAATGGCTTTCTGTCCTGGCACCTTTTCCCAGGGAGGAATCTTCATCGGTTTGGAATTCTGGTCTGAGAATCGGCACTTTCCTGGACCTGCAAGTGGAACGCACCATCGAGCTTTGCGCCCAGGGAAAAGGTGGCAGCCTTGGGCTCTCAGGTGCCAATGATGGGGCCCCATTACCCATAGAAAAAAACAATCGCTTTCTGTCTTTGCACCTTTTCCCTGGGAGGAATCTTCATTGGTCTGGAATTCTCGGCTGAAAACGGCTCTTTCCCTTACCCGCATGTGGCACGCACCATCGAGCTTTGCGCCCAGGGAAAAGGTGGCAGCCCTGGGCTGTCAGCTGCAATGATGGGGCCCGATTAACCCTAGAAATGGAACAATCGCTTTCTGTTCTGGGAGCCTCTATCTGTGAGGAGTCTTCATCCGTCTGGAATTCAGGGCTGAAAAACGGCACTTTCCCGGACAAGAAAGTGGTACGCGCTATTGATGTTTGCGCCCACGGAAAAGGTGGCAGCCTTGAACTCTGAGGTGCCAATAATGGGGCACCATTGACCCTAGAAAAGGACAATTAGATTTCTGACCTGGCACCTTTTCCCTGCGAGGTGTCTTCATCCGTCTGGAATTCTGGGCTGAAAAATGGCACTTCCCTGGACCCGCAAGTGGCACGCGCCGTCGACATTTGCGCCCAGGCAAAAGGTGGCAGCCTTGGGCTTTCAGGTGCCAATGATGGGGCCCCGTTAACACTAGAATAATAACACTTGCTTTCTGTCCTGGCACTTTTTCCCAGGAAGGAATCTTCGTCCGTCTGGAAATCTGGGTTCCAAAATGGTACTGCCCCAAACCCGCACAAGGTACACACCGTCGAGCTTTGCGCCCAGGGAAAAGGTGGCAGCCTTGGGGTCTCAGGTGCCAAGAATGGGTCCCCGTTAACACTACATAAATAACAATCGCTTTCTGTCCTGGCACCTTTTCCCTGGGAGGAATTTTCGTCTGTCTGGAATTCTGGGCTGAAGAACGGCACTTCCCCGGACATGCAAGTCTAACGCACCGTCGAGCTTTGTGCCCAAGCAAAAGGTGGCAGCCTTGGGCTCTCAGGTGCCAATGATGGGGCCCCATTACCCCTACAAAAAGCACAATCGCTTTCTGTCCTGGCACATTTTCCCTGGGAGGAATCTTCATCGGTTTGGAATTCTGGTCTGAGAATCGGCACTTTCCTGGACCTGCAAGTGGAACGCACCATCGAGCTTTGCGTCCAGGGAAAAGGTGGCAGTCTTGGGCTCTCAGGTGCCAATGATGGGGCCCCATTACCTTTACAAAAAGCACAATGGCTTTCTGTCCTGGCACCTTTTCCCTGAGAGGAGTCTTCATTGGTCTGGAATTCTGGGCTGTAAAATGGCACTTTCTGGGACCAGCATGTGGCACGCACTGTCGTGCTATGCGCCCAGGGAAAAGGAGGCAACCTCTGGCCCTCAGATGCCAATGACGGGCCCCCATTAACACTAGAAATGGAACAATCGCTTTCTGTCCTGGGAGCCTTTTCCCTGGGAGGAGTCGTCATCCGTCTGGAATCCTGGGCTGAACAAAGCACTTTCTCTGACCTGCACGTGGCAGGCACAATCCAGCTTTGCGCCCAGGGAAAAGGTGGCAGCCTTGGGCTCTCAGGTGCCAATGATGGGTCCCCATTACCCCTAGAAAAAGAACAATGACTTTCTGTCCTGGTCCCTGTTTCGTGGGAGGAATTTTCGTCCGTCTGGAATTCTGGGCTGAAAAACGGCACTTCCCCGGACCTTCAAGTGGAACGCACCGTCGAGCTTTCTGCCCAGGCAAAAGGTGGCAGCCCTGGGGTCTCAGGTGCCAATGATGGGGCCCCATTAACCCTAGAAAAGGCACAATCGCTTTCTGTCCTGGCACCTTTTCCCAGGGAGAAATCTTTGCTGGCCTGGAATTCTGGGATGAGAAACGGCACATTCCCGGACTTGCAAGTGGCACGCGCCGTCGACATCTGCGCCCAGGGAAAAGGTGGCAGCCTTGGGCTCTCAGCTGCCAAAGATGAGGTCCCATTACCCCTAGAAAAGGCACAATGGCTTTCTGTCCTGACACCTTTTCCCAGAGAGGAATCGACTTCCGTCTCGAATTCTCAGCTGAAAAACGGCCCTTTCCCAGACCCGCACAGGGTATGCACCGTCGAGCTTTGCACCCAGGGAAAAGGTGGCAGCCTTGGGCTCTCAGGTGCCAATGATGGGGCCTAATTAGCATTACAAAATACACAATGGCTTTGTCTCCTGGTACCTTTTCCCTCTGAGGAATCTTCATAGGTCTGGAATTCTGGGCTGAAAAATGGCACTTTCCTGGACCCGAACGTGGAACGCTCCATCGAGCTTTGCGCCCAGGGAAAAGGTGGCAGCCTTGGGCTCTCAGGTGTCCATTTTGGGGCCCCATTAACCCTAGAAAAGGCACAATTGCTTTCTGCCCTGGCACCTTTTCCCTGGGAGAAATCTTCATCAGGCTCGAATTCTGGGATGAGAAACAGCACATTTCTGGACCCGCAAGTGGCACGCACCGTTGAGCTTTGCGCTCAGGGAAAAGGATGCAGCCTTCGGCTCTCAGGTGTCAATGATGGAGCCCCATTAACCCTAGAAAAGGAACAATCGCTTTCTGTCCTGACACCTTTTCCCAGGGAGGAATCTTCATCGGTCTGGAATTCTGGAATGAGAAACGGCAATTTCCCGGACCCTCACAGAGCACGCATGGTCGAGCTTTGCGCCCAGGGTATAGGAGGCAACCTTGGGCTCTCAGGTGCCAATGATGGAGCCCGATTAACCCTAGAAATGGAACAATCGCTTTCTTTCCTGGGAGCCTCTTCCCTGTGAGGAGTCATCATCCGTCTGGAATTCAGGGCTGAAAAACGGCCCTTTCCCGGACAAGAAAGTGGTACGCGCCGTTGATGTTTGCGCCCACGGAAAAGGTGGCAGCCTTGAACTCTGAGGTGTCAATGATGGGGCACCATTGACCCTAGAAAAGGACAATTCGATTTCTGACCTGGCACCTTTTCCCTGGGAGGTGTCTTCGTCCGTCTGGAATTCTGGGCTGAAAAATGGCACTTCCCCAGACCCGCAAGTGGCACGCGCCGTCGACATTTGCGCCCAGGCAAAAGGTGGCAGCCTTGGACTCACAGGTGCCAATGATGGGGTCCAATTAGCTTTACAAAATACACAATGGCTTTGTCTCCTGGTACCTTTTCCTTCTGAGGAATCTTCATAGGTCTGGAATTCTGGGCTGAAAAATGGCACTTTCCCGGACCCGCACGTGGAACGCTCCGTCGAGCTTTGCGCCCAGGGAAAAGGTGGCAGCCTTGGGCTCTCAGGTGTCAATTTTGGGGCCTCATTAACCCTAGAAAAGGCACAATTGCTTTCTGTCCTGGCACCTTTTCCCTGGGAGAAATCTTCATCGGCCTCTTATTCTGGGATGAGAAACAGCACATTCCTGGACCCGCAAGTGGCACGCGCCGTTGAGCTTTGCGCTCAGGGAAAAGGTTGCAGCCTTGGGCTCTCTGGTGCCAATGATGGGGCCCCGTTAACACTAGAAAAATAACACTTGCTTTCTGTCCTGGCACCTTTTCCCAGGGAGGAATCTTCGTCCGTCTGGAAATCTGGGTTCAAAAACGGCACTGCCCCAAACCCGCACAAGGTACACACCGTCGAGCTTTGCGCCCAGGGAAAAAAGGGGAAGCCTTGGGCTCTCAGGTGCCAATGATGGTGCCCCATTACCCCTACAAAAGGCACAATGACTTTCTGTCCTGGCACCTTTTCCCAGGGAGGAATCTTCATCGGTTTGGAATTCCGGTCTGAGAATCGGCACTTTCCTGGACCCGCAAGTGGAATGCACCATCGAGCTTTGCGTCCAGGGAAAAGGTGGCAGTCTTGGGCTCTCAGGTGCCAATGATGGGGCCCCATTACCTTTACAAAAAGCACAATGGCTTTCTGTCCTGGCACCTTTTCCCTGGGAGGAGTCTTCATTGGTCTGGAATTCTGGGCTGTAAAATGGCACTTTCTGGGACCAGCACGTGGAACGCACTGTCGTGGTTTGCGCCCAGGGAAAAGGAGGCAACCTCTGGCTCTCAGATGCCAATGACGGGCCCCCATTAACACTAGAAATGGCACAATCGCTTTCTGTCCTGGGAGCCTTTTCCCTGGGAGGAGTCGTCATCCGTCTGGAATCCTGGGATGAACAAAGGTCTTTCTCTGACCTGCACGTGGCAGGCACCATCTAGCTTTGCGCCCAGGCAAAAGGTGGCAGCCTTGGACTCTCAGGTGCCAATGATGGGGCCCCGTTAACACTAGAAAAATAACACTTGTTTTCTGTCCTGGCACCTTTTCCCAGGGAGGAATTTTCGTCCGTCTGGAAATCTGGCTTCAAAAATGGCACTGCCCCAAACCCGCACAAGGTACACACCGTCGAGCTTTGCGCCCAGGGAAAAGGGGGCAGCCTTGGGCTCTCAGATGCCAATGATGGTGCCCCATTACCCCTACAAAAGGCACAATGACTTTCTGTCCTGGCACCTTTTCCAAAGGGAGGAATCTTCATCGGTTTGGAATTCTGGTCTGAGAATCGGAACTTTCCTGGACCTGCAAGTGGAACACACCATCGAGCTTTGCGCCCAGGGAAAAGGTGGCAGCCTTGGGCTCTCAGGTGCCAATGATGGGGCCCCATTACCCTTAGAAAAAGAACAATCGCTTTCTGTCTTTGCAACTTTTCCCTGGGAGGAATCTTCATTGGTCTGGAATTCTGGGCTGAAAACGGCTCTTTCCCTTACCCGCATGTGGCACGCACCGTCGAGCTTTGCGCCCAGGGAAAAGGTGGCAGCCCTGGGCTTTCAGCTGCCAATTTTAGGGCCCCAATACCCCTAGAAAAGGCACAATCGCTTTCTGTCCTGGCACCTTTTCCCAGGGAGAAATCTTCACTGGCATGGAATTCTGGGATGAGAAACGGCACATTCCTGGACTTGCAAGTGGCACGCGCCGTCGACATTTGCGCCCAGGGAAAAGGTGGCAGCCTTGGGCTCTCAGCTGCCAATTTTGGGGCCCCATTACCCCTACAAAACGCACAATGGCTTTCTGTCCTGACACCTTTTCCCAGAGAGGAATCGACTTCCGTCTCGAATTCTCAGCTGAAAAACGGCCCTTTCTCGGACCCGCACAGGGTATGCACCGTCGAGCTTTGCACCCAGGGAAAAGGTGGCAACCTTGGGCTGTCAGGTGCCAATGATGGGGCCCAATTAGCATTACAAAGTACACAATGGCTTTGTCTCCTGGTACCTTTTCCCTCTGAGGAATCTTCATAGGTCTGGAATTCTGGGCTGAAAAATGGCACTTTCCCGGACCTGCACGTGGAACGTTCCGTCGAGCTTTGCGCCCAGGGAAAAGGTGGCAGCCTTGGGGTCTCAGGTGTCCATTTTGGGGCCCCATTACCCCTAGAAAAGGCACAATTGCTTTCTGACCTGGCACCTTTTCCCTGGGAGAAATCTTCATCGGCCTCGAATTCTGGGATGAGAAACAGCACATTCCTGGACCCGCAAGTGGCACGCACCGTCGAGCTTTGCGCTCAGGGAAAAGGTTGCAGCCTTGGGCTCTCAGGTGTCAATGATGGGGCCCCATTAACCCTAGAAAAGGAACAATCGCTTTCTCTCCTGACACCTTTTCCCAGGGAGGAATCTTCATCGGTCTGGAATTCTGGAATGAGAAACGGCAATTTCCCGGACCCTCACGTAGCACGGATGGTCGAGCTTTGCGCCCAGGGTATAGGAGGCAACCTTGGGCTCTCAGGTGCCAATGATGGGGCCCGATTGACCCTAGAAATGGAACAATAGCTTTCTGTCCTGGGAGCCTCTATCTGTGAGGAGTCTTCATCCGTCTGGAATTCAGGGCTGAAAAACGGCACTTTCCCGGACAAGAAAGTGGTACGCGCCATTGATGTTTGCGCCCACGGAAAAGGTGGCAGCTTTGAACTCTGAGGTGCCAATGATGGGACACCATTGACCCTAGAGAAGGACAATTCGATTTCTGACCTGGCACCTTTTCCCTGGGAGGTGTCTTCGTCCATCTGGAAATCTGGGTTCAAAAGTGGCACTGCCCCAAACCCGCATAAGGTACACACCGTCGAGCTTTGCACCCAGGGAAAAGGTGGCAGCCTTGGGCTCTCAGGTGCCAATGATGGTGCCCCACTACTCCTACAAAAGGCACAATGGCTTTCTGTCCTGGCACCTTTTCCCAGGGAGGAATCTTCATCGGTTTGGAATTCTGGTCTGAGAATCGACACTTTCCTGGACCCGCAAGTGGAACGCACCATCGAGCTTTGCGTCCAGGGAAAAGGTGGCAGTCTTGGGCTCTCAGGTGCCAATGATGGGGCCCCATTACCTTTACAAAAAGCACAATGGCTTTCTGTCCTGGCACCTTTACCCTGGGAGGAGTCTTCATTAGTCTGGAATTCTGGGCTGTAAAATGGCACTTTCTGGGACCAGCACGTGGCACGCACTGTCGTGCTTTGCGCCCAGGGAAAAGGAGGCAACCTCTGGCTCTCAGATGCCAATGACGGGCCCCCATTAACACTAGAAATGGAACAATCGCTTTCTGTCCTGGCACCTTTTCCCTGGGAGAAATCTTCATTGGTCTGGAATTCTAGGCTGAAAACGTCTCTTTCCCTTAGCCGCATGTGGCACGCACCGTCGAGCTTTGCGCCCAGGCAAAAGGTGGCAGTCCTAGGCCCTCAGCTGCTAATTTTGGGGCACCATTAACCCTAGAAAAGGCACAATGGCTTTCTGTCCTGGCACCTTTTCCCAGGGAGAAATCTTCGCTGGCCTGGAATTCTGGGATCAGAAACGGCACATTCCTGGACTTGCAAGTGGCACGCGCCGTCGACATTTGCTCCCAGGGAAAAGGTGGCAGCCTTGGGCTCTCAGCTGCAAATTTTGGGGCCCCATTACCCCTACAAAACGCACAATGGCTTTCTGTCCTGACACCTTTTCCCAGAGAGGAATCGACTTCCGTCTGGAATTCTGGGCTGAAAAACGGCCCTTTCCCAGACCCGCACAGGGTATGCACCGTCGAGCTTTGCACCCAGGGAAAAGGTGGCAGACTTGGGCTCTCAGGTGTCAATTTTGGGGCCCCATTAACCCTAGAAAAGGCACAATTGCTTTCTGTCCTGGCACCTTTTCCCTGGGAGAAATCTTCATCGGCCTCGAATTCTGGGATGAGAAACAGCACATTCCTGGACTCGCAAGTGGCACGCACCGTCGAGCTTTGCGCTCAGGGAAAAGGTTGCAGCCTTGGGCTCTCAGGTGTCAATGATGGGTCCCCATTAACCCTAGAAAAGGAGAAATCGATTCCTGTCCTGACACCTTTTCCCAGGGAGGAATCTTCATCGGTCTGGAATTCTGGAATGAGAAACGGCAATTTCCCGGACCCTCACAGAGCACGCATGGTCGAGCTTTGCGCCCAGGGTATAGGAGGCAACCTTGGGCTCTCAGGTGCCAATGATGGAGCCCGATTAACCCTAGAAATGGAACAATCGCTTTCTTTCCTGGGAGCCTCTTCCCTGTGAGGAGTCTTCATCCGTCTGGAATTCAGGGCTGAAAAACGGCCCTTTCCCGGACAAGAAAGTGGTACGCGCCGTTGATGTTTGCGCCCACGGAAAAGGTGGCAGCCTTGAACTCTGAGGTGTCAATGATGGGGCACCATTGACCCTAGAAAAGGACAATTCGATTTCTGACCTGGCACCTTTTCCCTGGGAGGTGTCTTCGTCCGTCTGGAATTCTGGGCTGAAAAATGGCACTTCCCCAGACCCGCAAGTGGCACGCGCCGTCGACATTTGCGCCCAGGCAAAAGGTGGCAGCCTTGGACTCACAGGTGCCAATGATGGGGTCCAATTAGCTTTACAAAATACACAATGGCTTTGTCTCCTGGTACCTTTTCCTTCTGAGGAATCTTCATAGGTCTGGAATTCTGGGCTGAAAAATGGCACTTTCCCGGACCCGCACGTGGAACGCTCCGTCGAGCTTTGCGCCCAGGGAAAAGGTGGCAGCCTTGGGCTCTCAGGTGTCAATTTTGGGGCCTCATTAACCCTAGAAAAGGCACAATTGCTTTCTGTCCTGGCACCTTTTCCCTGGGAGAAATCTTCATCGGCCTCTTATTCTGGGATGAGAAACAGCACATTCCTGGACCCGCAAGTGGCACGCGCCGTTGAGCTTTGCGCTCAGGGAAAAGGTTGCAGCCTTGGGCTCTCTGGTGCCAATGATGGGGCCCCGTTAACACTAGAAAAATAACACTTGCTTTCTGTCCTGGCACCTTTTCCCAGGGAGGAATCTTCGTCCGTCTGGAAATCTGGGTTCAAAAACGGCACTGCCCCAAACCCGCACAAGGTACACACCGTCGAGCTTTGCGCCCAGGGAAAAAAGGGGAAGCCTTGGGCTCTCAGGTGCCAATGATGGTGCCCCATTACCCCTACAAAAGGCACAATGACTTTCTGTCCTGGCACCTTTTCCCAGGGAGGAATCTTCATCGGTTTGGAATTCCGGTCTGAGAATCGGCACTTTCCTGGACCCGCAAGTGGAATGCACCATCGAGCTTTGCGTCCAGGGAAAAGGTGGCAGTCTTGGGCTCTCAGGTGCCAATGATGGGGCCCCATTACCTTTACAAAAAGCACAATGGCTTTCTGTCCTGGCACCTTTTCCCTGGGAGGAGTCTTCATTGGTCTGGAATTCTGGGCTGTAAAATGGCACTTTCTGGGACCAGCACGTGGAACGCACTGTCGTGGTTTGCGCCCAGGGAAAAGGAGGCAACCTCTGGCTCTCAGATGCCAATGACGGGCCCCCATTAACACTAGAAATGGCACAATCGCTTTCTGTCCTGGGAGCCTTTTCCCTGGGAGGAGTCGTCATCCGTCTGGAATCCTGGGATGAACAAAGGTCTTTCTCTGACCTGCACGTGGCAGGCACCATCTAGCTTTGCGCCCAGGCAAAAGGTGGCAGCCTTGGACTCTCAGGTGCCAATGATGGGGCCCCGTTAACACTAGAAAAATAACACTTGTTTTCTGTCCTGGCACCTTTTCCCAGGGAGGAATTTTCGTCCGTCTGGAAATCTGGCTTCAAAAATGGCACTGCCCCAAACCCGCACAAGGTACACACCGTCGAGCTTTGCGCCCAGGGAAAAGGGGGCAGCCTTGGGCTCTCAGATGCCAATGATGGTGCCCCATTACCCCTACAAAAGGCACAATGACTTTCTGTCCTGGCACCTTTTCCAAAGGGAGGAATCTTCATCGGTTTGGAATTCTGGTCTGAGAATCGGAACTTTCCTGGACCTGCAAGTGGAACACACCATCGAGCTTTGCGCCCAGGGAAAAGGTGGCAGCCTTGGGCTCTCAGGTGCCAATGATGGGGCCCCATTACCCTTAGAAAAAGAACAATCGCTTTCTGTCTTTGCAACTTTTCCCTGGGAGGAATCTTCATTGGTCTGGAATTCTGGGCTGAAAACGGCTCTTTCCCTTACCCGCATGTGGCACGCACCGTCGAGCTTTGCGCCCAGGGAAAAGGTGGCAGCCCTGGGCTTTCAGCTGCCAATTTTAGGGCCCCAATACCCCTAGAAAAGGCACAATCGCTTTCTGTCCTGGCACCTTTTCCCAGGGAGAAATCTTCACTGGCATGGAATTCTGGGATGAGAAACGGCACATTCCTGGACTTGCAAGTGGCACGCGCCGTCGACATTTGCGCCCAGGGAAAAGGTGGCAGCCTTGGGCTCTCAGCTGCCAATTTTGGGGCCCCATTACCCCTACAAAACGCACAATGGCTTTCTGTCCTGACACCTTTTCCCAGAGAGGAATCGACTTCCGTCTCGAATTCTCAGCTGAAAAACGGCCCTTTCTCGGACCCGCACAGGGTATGCACCGTCGAGCTTTGCACCCAGGGAAAAGGTGGCAACCTTGGGCTGTCAGGTGCCAATGATGGGGCCCAATTAGCATTACAAAGTACACAATGGCTTTGTCTCCTGGTACCTTTTCCCTCTGAGGAATCTTCATAGGTCTGGAATTCTGGGCTGAAAAATGGCACTTTCCCGGACCTGCACGTGGAACGTTCCGTCGAGCTTTGCGCCCAGGGAAAAGGTGGCAGCCTTGGGGTCTCAGGTGTCCATTTTGGGGCCCCATTACCCCTAGAAAAGGCACAATTGCTTTCTGACCTGGCACCTTTTCCCTGGGAGAAATCTTCATCGGCCTCGAATTCTGGGATGAGAAACAGCACATTCCTGGACCCGCAAGTGGCACGCACCGTCGAGCTTTGCGCTCAGGGAAAAGGTTGCAGCCTTGGGCTCTCAGGTGTCAATGATGGGGCCCCATTAACCCTAGAAAAGGAACAATCGCTTTCTCTCCTGACACCTTTTCCCAGGGAGGAATCTTCATCGGTCTGGAATTCTGGAATGAGAAACGGCAATTTCCCGGACCCTCACGTAGCACGGATGGTCGAGCTTTGCGCCCAGGGTATAGGAGGCAACCTTGGGCTCTCAGGTGCCAATGATGGGGCCCGATTGACCCTAGAAATGGAACAATAGCTTTCTGTCCTGGGAGCCTCTATCTGTGAGGAGTCTTCATCCGTCTGGAATTCAGGGCTGAAAAACGGCACTTTCCCGGACAAGAAAGTGGTACGCGCCATTGATGTTTGCGCCCACGGAAAAGGTGGCAGCTTTGAACTCTGAGGTGCCAATGATGGGACACCATTGACCCTAGAGAAGGACAATTCGATTTCTGACCTGGCACCTTTTCCCTGGGAGGTGTCTTCGTCCATCTGGAAATCTGGGTTCAAAAGTGGCACTGCCCCAAACCCGCATAAGGTACACACCGTCGAGCTTTGCACCCAGGGAAAAGGTGGCAGCCTTGGGCTCTCAGGTGCCAATGATGGTGCCCCACTACTCCTACAAAAGGCACAATGGCTTTCTGTCCTGGCACCTTTTCCCAGGGAGGAATCTTCATCGGTTTGGAATTCTGGTCTGAGAATCGACACTTTCCTGGACCCGCAAGTGGAACGCACCATCGAGCTTTGCGTCCAGGGAAAAGGTGGCAGTCTTGGGCTCTCAGGTGCCAATGATGGGGCCCCATTACCTTTACAAAAAGCACAATGGCTTTCTGTCCTGGCACCTTTACCCTGGGAGGAGTCTTCATTAGTCTGGAATTCTGGGCTGTAAAATGGCACTTTCTGGGACCAGCACGTGGCACGCACTGTCGTGCTTTGCGCCCAGGGAAAAGGAGGCAACCTCTGGCTCTCAGATGCCAATGACGGGCCCCCATTAACACTAGAAATGGAACAATCGCTTTCTGTCCTGGCACCTTTTCCCTGGGAGAAATCTTCATTGGTCTGGAATTCTAGGCTGAAAACGTCTCTTTCCCTTAGCCGCATGTGGCACGCACCGTCGAGCTTTGCGCCCAGGCAAAAGGTGGCAGTCCTAGGCCCTCAGCTGCTAATTTTGGGGCACCATTAACCCTAGAAAAGGCACAATGGCTTTCTGTCCTGGCACCTTTTCCCAGGGAGAAATCTTCGCTGGCCTGGAATTCTGGGATCAGAAACGGCACATTCCTGGACTTGCAAGTGGCACGCGCCGTCGACATTTGCTCCCAGGGAAAAGGTGGCAGCCTTGGGCTCTCAGCTGCAAATTTTGGGGCCCCATTACCCCTACAAAACGCACAATGGCTTTCTGTCCTGACACCTTTTCCCAGAGAGGAATCGACTTCCGTCTGGAATTCTGGGCTGAAAAACGGCCCTTTCCCAGACCCGCACAGGGTATGCACCGTCGAGCTTTGCACCCAGGGAAAAGGTGGCAGCCTTGGGCTCTCAGGTGTCAATTTTGGGGCCCCATTAACCCTAGAAAAGGCACAATTGCTTTCTGTCCTGGCACCTTTTCCCTGGGAGAAATCTTCATCGGCCTCGAATTCTGGGATGAGAAACAGCACATTCCTGGACTCGCAAGTGGCACGCACCGTCGAGCTTTGCGCTCAGGGAAAAGGTTGCAGCCTTGGGCTCTCAGGTGTCAATGATGGGTCCCCATTAACCCTAGAAAAGGAGAAATCGATTCCTGTCCTGACACCTTTTCCCAGGGAGGAATCATCATCGGTCTGGAATTCTGGAATGAGAAACGGCAATTTCCCGGACCCTCACGTAGCACGCATGGTCGAACTTTGCGCCCAGGGTATAGGAGGCAACCTTGGGCTCTCAGGTGCCAATGATGGGGCCCGATTAACCCTGGAAATGGAACAATCGCTTTCTGTCCTGGGAGCCTCTTCCCTGTGGGGAGTCTTCATCCGTCTGGAATTGAGGGCTGAAAAACGGCACTTTCCCGGACAAGAAAGTGGTACGCGCCGTTGATGTTTGCGCCCACGGAAAAGGTGGCAGCCTTGAACTCTCAGGTGCCAATGATGGGGCACCATTGACCCTAGAAAAGGACAATTCGATTTCTGACCTGGCACCTTTTCCCTGGGCAGTGTCTTCGTCCGTCTGGAATTCAGAGCTGAAAAACGGCACTTTCCCAGACAAGAAAGTGGCACGTGCCGTTGATGTTTACGCCCACGGAAAAGGTGGCAGCCTTGAACTCTCAGGTGCCAATGATGGGGCACCATTGACCCTAGGAAAGGACAATTCGATTTCTGACCTGGCACCTTTTCCCTGGGAGGTGTCTTCGTCCGTCTGCAATTCTGCGCTGAAAAATGGCACGTCCCCGAACCCGCAAGTGGCACGCGCCGTCGACATTTGCGCCCAGGGAAAAGGTGGCAGCCTTGGGCTCTCAGGTGCCAATTATGGGGTCCCATTAACACTAGAAAAATAACATTTGCTTTCTGTCCTGGCACCTTTTCCCAGGGAGGAATCTTCGTGCGTCTGGAAATCTGGGTTCAAAAATGGCACTGCCCCAAACCCGCACAAGGTAGACACCGTCGAGCTTTGCGCCCAGGGAAAAGGGGGCAGCCTTGGGCTCTCAGGTGCCAATGATGGGGCCCCATTACCCCTACAAAAGGCACAATGGCTTTCTGTCCCGGCACCTTTTCCCAGGGAGGAATCTTCATCGGTTTGGAATTCTGGTCTGAGAATCGGCACTTTCCTGGACCCGCAAGTGGAACGCACCGGCGAGCTTTGCGTCCAGGGGAAAGGTGGCAGTCTTGGGTTCTCAGGTGCCAATGATGGGACCCCATTTCCTTTAAAAAAGCACAATGGCTTTCTGTCCTGGCACCTTTACCCTGGGAGGAGTCTTCATTGGTCTGGAATTCTGGGCTGTAAAATGGCACTTTCTGGGACCAGGACGTGGCACGCACCGTCGTGCTTTGCGCCAGGGCAAAAGGTGGCAGCCTTGGGCTCTCAGGTGCCAATCATGGGGCCCCATTAACCCTAGAAAAGGCACAATCGCTTTCTGTCCTGGCACCTTTTCCCAGGGAGGAATCTTCATTGGTCTGGAATTCTGGGCTGAAAACGGCTCTTTCCCTTACCCGCATGTGGCACCCACCGTCGAGCTTTGCGCCCAGGCAAAAGGTGGCAGCCCTGGGCTCTCAGCTGCAAATTTTGGGGCCCCATTAACCCTAGAAAAGGCACAATCGCTTTCTGTCCTGACACCTTTTCCCAGGGAGAAATCTTCGCTGGCCTGGAATTCTGGGATGAGAAACGGCACATTCCTGGACTTGCAAGTGGCATGCGCCGTCGACGTTTGCGCCCAGGGAAAAGGTGGCCGCCTTGGGCTCTCAGGTGCCAAAGATGGGGCCCCATTACCCCTACAAAAGGCACAATGGCTTTCTGTCCTGATACCTTTTCCCAGAGAGGAATCTTCGTCCGTCTGGAATTCTGGGCTGAAAAATGGCCCTTTCCCAGACCCGCAGAGGGTATGCACCGTCGAGCTTTGCACCCAGGGAAAAGGTGGCAGCCTTGGGCTCTCAGGTGCCAATGATGGGGCCCAATTAGCATTACAAAATACACAATGGCTTTGTCTCCTGGTACCTTTTCCCTCTGAGGAATCTTCATAGGTCTGGAATTCTGGGCTGAAAAATGGCACTTTCCCGGACCCGCACGTGGAACGCTCCGTCGAGCTTTGTGCCCAGGAAAAAGGTGGCAGCCTTGGGCTGTCAGGTGTCAATTTTGGGGCCCCATTAACCCTAGAAAAGGCACAATGGCTTTCTGTCCTGGCACCTTTTCCCAGGGAGGAATCTTCATCGGTTTGGAATTCTGGTCTGAGAATCGGCACTTTCCTGGACCCGCAAGTGTAACGCACCGTCGAGCTTTGCGTCCAGGGGAAAGGTGGCAGTCTTGGGCTCTCAGGTGCCAATGATGGGACCCCATTACCTTTTCAAAAAGCACAATGGCTTTCTGTCCTGACGCCTTTTCCCTGGGAGGAGTCTTCATTGGTCTGGAATTCTGGGCTGTAAAATGGCACTTTCTGGGACCAGCACGTGGCACGCACTGTCGTGCTTTGCGCCCAGGGAAAAGGAGGCAACCTCTGGCTCTCAGATGCCAATGACAGGCCCCCATTAACACTAGAAATGGAACAATCGCTTTCTGTCCTGGGAGCCTTTTCCCTGGGAGGAGACATCATCCGTCTGGAATCCTGGGCTGAACAAAGGTCTTTCTCTGATCTGCACGTGGCAGGCACCATCTAGCTTTGCGCCCAGGGTAGAGGTGGCAGCCTTGAGCTCTCAGGTGCCAATGATGGGTCCCCGTTAACACTAGATAAATAACAATCGCTTTCTGTCCTGGCACCTTTTCCCTTGGAGGAATCTTCATTGGTCTGGAACTCTGGGCTGAAAATGGCTCTTTCCCTTACCCGCATGTGGCACGCACCGTCGAGCTTTGCGTCCAGGGAAAAGGTGGCAGTCCTAGGCTCTCAGCTGCTAATTTTGGGGCACCATTAACCCTAGAAAAGGCACAATCGCTTTCTGTCCTGGCACCTTTTCCCAGGGAGAAATCTTCGCTGGCCTGGAATTCTGGGATGAGAAACGGAACATTCCTGGACTTGCAAGTGGCACGCGCCGTCGACATTTGTGCCCAGGGAAAAGGTGGCAGCCTTGGGCTCTCAGGTGCCAATGATGGGTCCTCGTTAACACTAGAAAAATAACACTTGCTTTCTGTCCTGGCACCTTTTCCCAGGGAGGAATCTTCGTCCGTCTGGAAATCTGGGTTCAAAAATGGCACTGCCCCAAACCCGCACAAGGTACACACCGTCGAGCTTTGCGCCCAGGGAAAAGGGGGCAGCCTTGGGCTCTCAGCTGCCAATGATGGTGCCCCATTACCCCTACAAAAGGCACATGGGCTTCCTGTACTGGCACCTTTTCCCAGGGAGGAATCTTCATAGGTCTGGAATTCTGGTCTGACAATCGGCACTTTCCTGGACCCGCAAGTGGAACGCACCATCGAGCTTTGCGTTCAGGGAAAAGTTGGCAGTCTTGGGCTCTCAGGTGCCAATGATGGGGCCCCATTACCTTTACAAAAAGCACAATGGCTTTCTGTCCTGGCACCTTTTCCCTGGGAGGAGTCTTCATTGGTCTGGAATTCTGGGCTGTAAAATGGCACTTTCTGGGACCAGCACGTGGCACGCACTGTCGTGCTTTGCGCCCAGGAAAAAGGAGGCAACCTCTGGCTCTCAGATGCCAATGACGGGCCCCCATTAACACTAGAAATGGAACAATCGCTTTCTGTCCTGGGAGCCTTTTCCCTGGGAGGAGACATCATCCGTCTGGAATCCTGGGCTGAACAAAGGTCTTTCTCTGACCTGCACGTGGCAGGGACCATCTAGCTTTGCGCCCAGGGTAGAGGTGGCAGCCTTGGGCTCTCAGGTGCCAATGATGGGTCCCCGTTAACACTAGATAAATAACAATCGCTTTCTGTCCTGGCACCTTTTCCCTGGGAGGAATCTTCATTGGTCTGGAACTCTGGGCTGAAAACGCCTCTTTCCCTTACCCGCATGTGGCACGCACCGTCGAGCTTTGCGCCCAGGCAAAAGGTGGCAGTCCTAGGCCCTCAGCTGCTAATTTTGGGGCACCATTAACCCTAGAAAAGGCACAATGGCTTTCTGTCCTGGCACCTTTTCCCAGGGAGAAATCTTCGCTGGCCTGGAATTCTGGGATCAGAAACGGCACATTCCTGGACTTGCAAGTGGCACGCGCCGTCGACATTTGCTCCCAGGGAAAAGGTGGCAGCCTTGGGCTCTCAGCTGCAAATTTTGGGGCCCCATTACCCCTAGAAAAGGCACAATGGCTTTCTGTCCTGACACCTTTTCCCAGAGAGGAATCGACTTCCGTCTGGAATTCTGGGCTGAAAAACGGCCCTTTCCCAGACCCGCACAGGGTATGCACCGTCGAGCTTTGCACCCAGGGAAAAGGTGGCAGCCTTGGGCTCTCAGGTGCCAATGATGGGGCCCAATTAGCATTACAAAATACACAATGGCTTTGTCTCCTGGTACATTTTTCCTCTGAGGAATCTTCATCGGTCTGGAATTCTGGGCTGAAAAATGGCACTTTCCCGGACCTGCACGTGGAACGCTCCGTCGAGCTTTGCGCCCAGGGAAAAGGTGGCAGCCTTGGGCTCTCAGGTGTCAATTTTGGGGCCCCATTAACCCTAGAAAAGGCACAATTGCTTTCTGGCCAGGCACCTTTTCCCTGGGAGAAATCTACATCGGCCTCGAATTCTGGGATGAGAAACAGCACATTCCTGGACCCGCAAGTGGCACGCACCGTCGAGCTTTGCGCTCAGGGAAAAGGTTGCAGCCTTGGGCTCTCAGGTGTCAATGATGGAGCCCCATTAACCCTAGAAAAGGAACAATCGCTTTCTCTCCTGACACCTTTTCCCAGGGAGGAATCTTCATCGGTCTGGAATTCTGGAATGAGAAACGGCAATTTCCCGGACCCTCACGTAGCACGCATGGTCGAGCTTTGCGCCCAGGGTATAGGAGGCAACCTTGGGCTCTCAGGTGCCAATGATGGAGCCCGATTAACCCTAGAAATGGAACAATCGCTTTCTGTCCTGGGAGCCTCTTCCCTGTGAGGAGTCTTCATCCGTCTGGAATTCAGGGCTGAAAAACGGCACTTTCCCGGACAAGAAAGTGGTACGCGCCGTTGATGTTTGCGCCCACGGAAAAGGTGGCAGCCTTGAACTCTGAGGTGCCAATGATGGGACACCATTGACCCTAGAAAAGGACAATTCGATTTCTGACCTGGCACCTTTTCCCTGGGAGGTGTCCTCGTCCGTCTGGAATTCAGAGCTGAAAAACGGCACTTTCCCAGACAAGAAAGTGGCACGTGCCGTTGATGTTTACGCCCACGGAAAAGGTGGCAGCCTTGAACTCTCAGGTGCCAGTGATGGGGCACCATTGACCCTAGGAAAGGACAATTCGATTTCTGACCTGGCACCTTTTCCCTGGGAGGTGTCTTCGTCCGTCTGCAATTCTGCGCTGAAAAATGGCACGTCCCCGAACCCGCAAGTGGCACGCGCCGTCGACATTTGCGCCCAGGGAAAAGGTGGCAGCCTTGGGCTCTCAGGTGCCAATTATGGGGTCCCATTAACACTAGAAAAATAACATTTGCTTTCTGTCCTGGCACCTTTTCCCAGGGAGGAATCTTCGTCCGTCTGGAAATCTGGGTTGAAAAATGGCACTGCCCCAAACCCGCATAAGGTACACACCGTCGAGCTTTGTGCCCAGGGAAAAGGGGGCAGCCTTGGGCTCTCAGGTGCCAATGATGGTTCCTTATTATTCCTACAAAAGGCACAATGGCTTTCTGTCCTGGCACCTTTTTCCAGGGAGGAAACTTCATCGGTTTGGAACTCTGGTCTGAGAATCGGCACTTTCCTGGACCTGCAAGTGGAACGCACCATCGAGCTTGGCGTCCAAGGAAAAGGTGGCAGCCTTGGGCTCTCAGCTGCCAATTTTGGGGCCCCATTAACCCTAGAAAAGGCACAATCGCTTTCTGTCCTGGCACCTTTTCCCAGGGAGGAATTCTCTTCCGTCTGGAATTCTGGGCTGAAAAACGGCACTTCCCCGGACCTGCAAGTGGAACGCACCTTCGAGCTTTGCTCCCAGGGAAAAGGGGACAGCCTTGGGCTCTCAGGTGCCAAAGATGGGGTCCCATTACCCCTAGAAAAGGCACAATGTCTTTCTGTCCTGGTACCTTTTCCCAGGGAGGAATCTTCATCGGTTTGGAATTCTGGTCTGAGAATCGGCACTTTCCTAGACCCGCAAGTGGAACGCACCATCGAGCTTTGCGTCCAGGGAAAAGGTGGCAGCCTTGGGCTCTCAGGTGCCAATGATGGGGCCCCATTACCTTTACAAAAAGCACAATGGCTTTCTGTCCTGGCACCTTTTCCCTGGGAGGAGTCTTCATTGGTCTGGAATTCTGGGCTGTAAAATGGCTCTTTCTGGGACCAGCAGGTGGCACGCACTGTCGTGCTTTGCGCCCAGGGAAAAGGAGGCAACCTCTGACTCTCAGATGCCAATGACGGGCCCCCATTAACACTAGAAATGGAACAATCGCTTTCTGTCCTGGGAGCCCTTTCCCTGGGAGGAGTCGTCAGCCGTCTGGTATCCTGGGCTGAACAAAGCACTTTCTCTGACCTGCATGTGGCAGGCACCATCTAGCTTTGCGCCCAGGGAAGAGGTGACAGCCTTGGGCTCTCAGGTGCCAATGATGGGTCCTCGTTAACACTAGATAAATAACAATCGCTTTCTGTCCTGGCACTTTTTCCCAGGGAGGAATTTTCGTCCGTCTGGAATTCTGGACTGCACAACGGTATTTCCCCGGACCTGCAAGTGGAACGCACCGTTGAGCTTTGTGCCAGGGCAAAAGGTGGCAGCCTTGGGCTCTCAGGTGCCAATCATGGGGCCCCATTACGCCTAGAAAAGGCACAATCGCTTTCTGTCCTGGCACCTTTTCCCAGGGAGGAATCTTCATTGGTCTGGAATTCTGGGCTGAAAACGGCTCTTTCCCTTACCCGCATGTGGCACGCACCGTCGAGCTTTGCGCCCAGGCAAAAGGTGGCAGCCCTGGGCTCTCAGCTGCCAATTTTGGGGCCCCATTAACCCTAGAAAAGGCACAATCGCTTTCTGTCCTGGCACCTTTTCCCAGGGAGAAATCTTTGCTGGCCTGGAATTCTGGGATGAGAAACGGCACATTCCTGGACTTGCAAGAGGCATGCGCCGTCGACGTTTGCGCCCAGGGAAAAGGTGGCAGCCTTGGGCTCTCAGGTGCCAAAGATGGGGCCCCATTACCCCTACAAAAGGCACAATGGCTTTCTGTCCTGACACCTTTTCCCAGAGAGGAATCGACTTCCGTCTGGAATTCTGGGCTGAAAAACGGCCCTTTCCCAGACCCGCAGAGGGTATGCACCGTCGAGCTTTGCACCCAGGGAAAAGGTGGCAGCCTTGGGCTCTCAGGTGCCAATGATGGGGCCCAATTAGCATTACAAAATACACAATGGCTTTGTCTCCTGGTACCTTTTCCCTCTGAGGAATCTTCATAGGTCTGGAATTCTGGGCTGAAAAATGGCACTTTCCCGGACCCGCACGTGGAACGCTCCGTCGAGCTTTGTGCCCAGGAAAAAGGTGGCAGCCTTGGGCTGTCAGGTGTCAATTTTGGGGCCCCATTAACCCTAGAAAAGGCACAATGGCTTTCTGTCCTGGCACCTTTTCCCAGGGAGGAATCTTCATCGGTTTGGAATTCTGGTCTGAGAATCGGCACTTTCCTGGACCCGCAAGTGTAACGCACCGTCGAGCTTTGCGTCCAGGGGAAAGGTGGCAGTCTTGGGCTCTCAGGTGCCAATGATGGGACCCCATTACCTTTACAAAAAGCACAATGGCTTTCTGTCCTGACGCCTTTTCCCTGGGAGGAGTCTTCATTGGTCTGGAATTCTGGGCTGTAAAATGGCACTTTCTGGGACCAGCACGTGGCACGCACCGTCGTGCTTTGCGCCCAGGGAAAAGGAGGCAACCTCTTGCTCTCAGATGCCAATGACGGGCCCCCATTAACATTAGAAATGGAACAATCGCTTTCTGTTCTGGGAGCCTTTGCCCTGGGAGGAGTAGTCATCCGTCTGGAATCCTGGGCTGAACAAAGATCTTTCTCTGACCTGCACGTGGCAGGCACCATCTAGCTTTGCGCCCAGGGTAGAGGTGGCAGCCTTGAGCTCTCAGGTGCCAATGATGGGTCCCCGTTAACACTAGATAAATAACAATCGCTTTCTGTCCTGGCGCCTTTTCCCTGGGAGGAATCTTCATTGGTCTGGAACTCTGGGCTGAAAATGGCTCTTTCCCTTACCCGCATGTGGCACGCACCGTCGAGCTTTGCGCCCAGGCAAAAGGTGGCAGTCCTAGGCTCTCAGCTGCCAATTTTGGGGCCCCATTAACCCTAGAAAAGGCACAATCGCTTTCTGTCCTGGCACCTTTTCCCAGGGAGAAATCTTCGCTGGCCTGGAATTCTGGGATGAGAAACGGAACATTCCTGGACTTGCAAGTGGCACGCGCCGTCGACATTTGCGCCCAGGGAAAAGGTGGCAGCCTTGGGCTCTCAGGTGCCAATGATGGGTCCTCGTTAACACTAGAAAAATAACACTTGCTTTCTGTCCTGGCACCTTTTCCCAGGGAGGAATCTTCGTCCGTCTGGAAATCTGGGTTCAAAAATGGCACTGCCCCAAACCCACACAAGGTACACACCATCGAGCTTTGCGCCCAGGGAAAAGGGGGCAGCCTTGGGCTCTCAGGTGCCAATGATGGTGCCCCATTACCCCTACAAAAGGCACATGGGCTTCCTGTACTGGCACCTTTTCCCAGGGAGGAATCTTCATAGGTCTGGAATTCTGGTCTGAGAATCGGCACTTTCCTGGACCCGCAAGTGGCACGCAACGTTGAGCTTTGCGTTCAGGGAAAAGGTTGCAGCCTTTGGCTCTCAGGTGCCAATGACGGGCCCCCATTAACCCTAGAAAAGGCACAATCGCTTTCTGTCCTGGCACCTTTTCCCTGGGAGAAATCTTCATCGGCCTCGAATTCTGGGATGAGAAACAGCACATTCCTGGACCCGCAAGTGGCACGCACCGTCGAGTTTTGCGCTCAGGGAAAAGGTGGCAGCCTTGGGCTCTCAGGTGCCAATGATGGGGCCCCGTTAACACTAGAAAAATAACACTTGCTTTCTGTCCTGGCACCTTTTCCCAGGGTGGAATCTTTTTCCGTCTGGAAATCTGGGTTCAAAAATGGCACTGCCCCAAACCCGCACAAGGTACACACCGTCGAGCTTTGCGCCCAGGGAAAAGGTGGCAGCCTTGGGCTCTCAGGTGCCAATGATGGGGCCCCGTTAACACTAGAAACATAACACTTGCTTTCTGTTCTGGCACCTTTTGCCAGGGAGGAATCTTCATCTGTCTGGAAATCTGGGTTCAAAAATGGCACTGCCCCAAGCCCGCACAAGGTAGACACCGTTGAGCTTTGCGCCCAAGGAAAAGGGGGCAGCCTTGGGCTCTCAGGTGCCAATGATGGGACCCCATTACCTTTACAAAAAGCACAATGGCTTTCTGTCCTGGCACCTTTTCCCTAGGAGGAGTCTTCATTGGTCTGGAATTCTGGGCTGTAAAATGGCACTTTCTGGGACCAGCACGTGGCACGCACTGTCGTGCTTTGCGCCCAGGGAAAAGGAGGCAACCTCTGGCTCTCAGATGCCAATGACGGGCCCCATTAACACTAGAAATGGAACAATCGCTTTCTGTCCTGAGAGCCCTTTCCCTGGGAGGAGTCGTCATCCGTCTGGATTCCTGGGCTGAACAAAGCACTTTCTCTGACCTGCACGTGGCAGGCACCATCTAGCTTTGCGCCCAGGGAAAAGGTGGCAGCCCTGGGCTCTCAGGTGCCAATGATGGGGCCCCGTTAACACTAGAAAAATAACACTTGCTTTCTGTCGTGGAACCTTTTCCCAGGGAGAAATCTTCGTCCGTCTGGAAATCTGGGTTCAAAAATGGCACTGGCCCAAACCCGCACAAGGTACACACCGTCGAGCTTTGTGCCCAGGGAAATGGGGGCAGCCTTGGGCTCTCAGGTGCCAATGATGGGGCCCCATTACCCCTACAAAAGGCACAATGGCTTTCTGTCCTGGCACCTTTTCCCAGGGAGGAATCTTCATAGGTCTGGAATTCTGGTCTGAGAATCAGAACTTTCCTGGACCCCCAAGTGGAACGCACCATCGAGCTTTGCGTTCAGGGAAAAGGTGGATGTCTTGGGCTCTCAGGTGCCAATGATGGGGCCCCATTACCTTTACAAAAAGCACAATGGCTTTCTGTCCTGGCACCTTTTCCCTGGGAGGAGTCTTCATTGGTCTGGAATTCTGGGCTGTAAAATGGCACTTTCTGGGACCAGCACGTGGCACGCACTCTCGTGCTTTGCGCCCAGGGAAAAGGAGGCAACCTCTGGCTCTCAGATGCCAATGACGGGCCCCCATTAACACTAGAAATGGAACAATTGCTTTCTGTCCTGGGAGCCTTTTCCCTGGGAGGAGACATCATCCGTCTGGTATCCTGGGCTGAACAAAGGTCTTTCTCTGACCTGCACGTGGCAGGCACCATCTAGCTTTGCGCCCAGGGAAGAGGTGGCAGCCTTGGGCTCTCAGGTGCCAATGATGGGTCCCCGTTAACACTAGATAAATAACAATCGCTTTCTGTCCTGGCACCTTTTCCCTGGGAGGAATCTTCATTGGTCTGGAACTCTGGGCTGAAAACGCCTCTTTCCCTTACCCGCATGTGGCACGCACCGTCGAGCTTTGCGCCCAGGGAAAAGGTGGCAGTCCTAGGCCCACAGCTGCTAATTTTTGAGCCCCATTAACCCTAGAAAAGGCACAATCGCTTTCTGTCCTGGCACCTTTTCCCAGGGAGAAATCTTCGCTGCCCTGGAATTCTGGGATGAGAAATGGCACATTCCCGGACTTGCAAGTGTTACGCGCTGTCGGCATTTGCGCCTAGGGAAAAGGTGGCAGCCTTGGGCTCTCAGGTGCCAAAGATGAGGCCCCATTACCCCTAGAAAAGCCACAGTGGCTTTCTGTCCTGACACCTTTTCCCAGAGAGGAATCGACTTCCGTCTGGAATTCTGGGCTGAAAAACGGCCCTTTCCCGGACCCGCACAGGGTATGCACCGTCGAGCTTTGCACCCAGGGAAAAGGTGGCAGCCTTGGGCTCTCAGGTGCCAATGATGGGGCCCAATTAGCATTACAAAATACACAATGGCTTTGTCTCTTGGTACCTTTTACCTCTGAGGAATCTTCATAGGTCTGGAATTCTGGGCTGAAAAACGGCACTTTCCCGGACCCGCACGTGGAACGCTCCGTCGAGCTTTGCGCCCAGGGAAAAGGTGGCAGCCTTGGGCTCTCAGGTGTCAATTTTGGGGCCCCATTAACCCTAGAAAAGGCACAATTGCTTTCTGTTCTGGCACCATTTCCCTGGGAGAAATCTTCATCGGCCTCGAATTCTGGGATGACAAACAGCACATTCCTGGACGCGCAAGTGGCCCGCACCGTCGAGCTTTGCGCTCAGGGAAAAGGTTGCAGCCTTCGGCTCTCAGGTGTCAATTTTGGGGCCCCATTAACCCTAGAAAAGGAACAATCGCTTTCTGTCCTGACACCTTTTCCCTGGGAGGAATCTTCATCAGTCTGGAATTCTGGAATGAGAAACGGCAATATCCCGGACCCTCACGTAGCACGCATGGTCGAGCTTTGCGCCCAGGGTATAGGAGGCAACTTTGGGCTCTCAGGTGCCAATGATGGGGCCTGATTAACCCTGGAAATGGAACAATCGCTTTCTGTCCTGGGAGCCTCTTCCCTGTGAGGAGTCTTCATCCGTATGGATTTGAGGGCTGAAAAACGGCACTTTCCCGGACAAGAAAGTGGTACGCGCCGTTGATGTTTGCGCCCACAGAAAAGGTGGAAGCCTTGAACTCTGAGGTGCCAATGATGGGGCACCATTGACCCTAGAAAAGGACAATTCGATTTCTGACCTGGCACCTTTTCCCTGGGAGGTGTCTTCGTCCGTCTGGAATTCTGGGCTGAAAAATGGCACTTCCCCGGACCTGTAAGTGGCACGCGCCGTCGACATTTGCGCCCAGGCAAAAGGTGGCAGCCTTGGGCTCTCAGGTGCCAATGATGGGGCCCCATTAACACTAGAAAACTAACACTTGCTTTCTGTCCTGGCACCTTTTCCCAGGGAGGAATCTTCGTCCGTCTGGAAATCTGGCTTCAAAAATGGCACTGCCCCAAACCCGCACAATTTACACACCGTCGAGTTTGCGCCCAGGGAAAAGGGGGCAGCCTTGGGCTCTCAGGTGCCAATGATGGTGCCCTATTACCCCTACAAAAGGCACAATGGCCTTCTGTCCTGGCACCTTTTCCCAGGGAGGAATCTTCATCGGTTTGGAATTCTGGTCTGAGAATCGGCACTTTCCTGGACCCGCAAGTGGAACGCACCATCGAGCTTTGCGTTCAGGGAAAAGGTGGCAGTCTTGGGCTCTCAGGTGCCAATGATGGGGCCCCATTACCTTTACAAAAAGCACAATGGCTTTCTGTCCTGGCACCTTTTCCCTGGGAGGAGTCTTCATTGGTCTGGAATTGTGGGCTGTAAAACGGCACTTTCTGGGACCAGCGCGTGGCACGCACTGTCGTGCTTTGCGCCCAGGGAAAAGGAGGCAACCTCTGGCTCTCAGATGCCAATGACGGGCCCCCATTAACACTAGAAATGGAACAATCGCTTTCTGTCCTGGCACCTTTTCCCTGGGAGGAATTTTCATTCATCTCGAATTCTGGGCTGAAAACGGCACTTCCCCAGACCTGAAAGTGGAATGCACCATCGAGCTTTGTGCCCAGGCAAAAGGTGGCAGCCTTGGGCTCTCAGGTGCCAATGATAAGGCCCCTTTACCCCTAGGAAAAGAACAATCACTTTCTGTCCTGGCACCTTTTCCCTGGGAGGAATCTTCGTTGGTCTGGAATTCTGGGCTGAAAACGGCTCTTTCCCTTACCCGCATGTGGCAGGCACCGTCGACCTTTGCGCCCAGGGAAAAGGTGGCAGCCCTGGGCTCTCAGGTGCCAAAGATGGGGCCCCATTACCCCTAGAAAAACACAATAGCTTTGTGTCATGACACCTTTTCCCAGAGAGGAATCGACTTCCGTCTGGAATTCTGGGCTGAAAAACGGCGCTTTCCCGGACCCGTAAGTGGTATGCACCGTCGAGCTTTGCACCCAGGGAAAAGGTGGCAGTCTTGGGCTCTCAGGTGTCAATGATGGAGCCCCATTAACCCTAGAAAAGGAACAATGGCTTTCTGTCCTGACACCTTTTCCCAGGGAGGAATCTTCATCGGTCTGGAATTCTGGAATGAGAAACGGCAATTTCCCGGACCCTCACGTAGCACGCATGGTCGAGCCATTGGGCCTTTTCCCAGAAAGTGCTATTTTACAGCCCAGAATTCCAGACCAATGAAGACTCCTCCCAGGGAAAAGGTGCCAGGACAGAAAGCCATTGTGCTTTTTGTAAAGGTAATGGGGCCCCATCATTGGCACCTGAGAGCCAAAGACTGCCACCTTTTCCCGGGACGCAAAGCTCAATGGTGCGTTCCACTTGCGGGTCCAGGAAAGTGCCGATTCTCAGACCAGAATTCAGAACCGATGAAGATTCCTCCCTGGGAAAAGGTGCCAGGACAGAAAGCCATTGTGCATTTTGTAGGGGTAATGGGGCACCATCATTGGCACCTGAGAGCCCAGGGCTGCCACCTTTTCCCTGGACGCAAAGCTCGACGGTGCGTGCCACATGCGGGTAAGGGAAAGAGCCGTTTTCAGCCCAGAATTTCAGACCTATGAAGATTCCTCAGAGGGAAAAGGTACCAGGAGACAAAGCCATTGTGTATTTTGTAATGCTAATTGGGCCCCATCATTGGCACCTGAGAGCCCAAGGCTGCCACCTTTTCCCTGGGTGCAAAGCTCGACGGTGCATACCCTGTGCGGGTCCGGGAAAGGGCCGTTTTTCAGCCCAGAATTCCAGACGGAAGTCGATTCCTCTCTGGGAAAAGGTGTCAGGACAGAAAGCCATTGTGCCTTTTCTAGGGGTAATGGGACCCCATCTTTGGCACCTGAGAGCCCAAGGCTGCCACCTTTTCCCTGGGCGCAAATGTCGACGGCGCGTGCCACTTGCAAGTCCGAGAATGTGCTGTTTCTCATCCCAGAATTCCAGGCCAGCAAAGATTTCTCCCAGGGAAAAGGTGCCAGGACAGAAAGCGATTGTGCCTTTTCTAGGGTTAATGGGGCCCCAAACTTGACAGCTGAGAGCCCAGGGCTGCCACCTTTTCCCTGGGCGCAAAGCTTGACGGTGCGTGCCACATGCGGGTAAGGGAAAGAGCCGTTTTCAGCCCAGAATTCCAGACCAATGAAGGCTCCTCCCAGGGAAAATGTGCCAGGACAGAAAGTGATTGTTCTTTTTCTAGGGTTAATGGGGCCCCATCATTGGCACCCGAGAGCCCAAGGCTGCCACCTTTTGCCTGGGTACAAAGCTCGACGGTGCGTTCAACTTGCAGGTCCGGGGAAGTGCCTTTTTTCAGCCCAGAATTCCAGACGGACGAAAATTCCTCCCTGGGAAAAGGTGCCAGGACAGAAAGCGATTGTTATTTATTTAGTGTTAACGGGGACCCATCGTTGACACCTGAGAGCCCAAGGCTGCCACCTTTTCCCTGGGCGCAAAGCTAGATGGTGCCTGCCACGTGCAGGTCAGAGAAAGACCTTTGTTCAGCCCAGGATTCCAGACGGATGACGACTCCTCCCAGGGAAAAGGCTCCCAGGACAGAAAGCGATTGTTCCATTTCTAGTGTTAATGGGGGCCCGTCATTGGCATCTGAGAGCCAGAGGTTGCCTCCTTTTCCCTGGGCGCAAAGCACGACAGTGCGTGCCACGTGCTGGTCCCAGAAAGTGCCATTTTACAGCCCAGAATTCCAGACCAATGAAGACTCCTCCCAGGGAAAAGGTGCCAGGACAGAAAGCCATTGTGCTTTTTGTAAAGGTAATGGGGCCCCATCATTGGCACCTGAGAGCCCAAGACTGCCACCTTTTCCCTGGACGCAAAGCTCGATGGTGCGTTCCACTTGCGGGTCCAGGAAAGTGCCGATTCTCAGACCAGAATTCCAAACCGATGAAGATTCCTCCCTGGGAAAAGGTGCCAGGACAGAAAGCCATTGTGCCTTTTGTAGGGGTAATGGGGCACCATCATTGGCAGCTGAGAGCTCAAGGCAGCCCCCTTTTCCTTGGGCGCAAAGCTCAACGGTGTGTACCTTGTGCGGGTTTGGGGCAGTGCCATTTTTGAAGCCAGATTTCCAGACGGACGAAGATTCCTCCCTGGGAAAAGGTGCCAGGACAGAAAGCAAGTGTTAGTTTTCTAGTGTTAATGGGGCCCCATCATTGGCACCTGAGAGCCCAAGGCTGCCACCTTTTGCCTGGGCACAAATGTCGACGGCACATGCCACTTGCGGGTCTGGGGAAGTGCCATTTTTGAACCCAGAATTCCAGACGGACGAAGACACCTCCCAGGGAAAAGGTGCCAGGTCAGAAATCGAATTGTCCTTTTCTAGGGTCAATGGTGCCCCATAATGGCACCTCAGAGTTCAAGGCTGCCACCTTTTCTGTGGGCGCAAACATCAACGGCGCGTACCACTTTCTTGTCCGGGAAAGTGCCGTTTTTCAGCCCTCAATTCCAGACGGATGAAGACTCCTCACAGGGAAGAGACTCACAGGACAGAAAGCGATTGTTCCATTTCTAGGGTTAATCGGGCCCCATCATTGGCACCTGAGAGCCCAAGGTTGCCTCCTATACCCTGGGCGCAAAGCTCGACCATGCGTGCTACGTGAGGGTCCGGGAAATTGCCGTTTCTCATTCCAGAATTCCAGACCGATGAAGATTCCTCCCTGGGAAAAGGTGCCAGGACAGAAAGCGATTGTGCCTTTTCTAGGGTTAGTGGGGCTCCATCATTGACACCTGAGAGCCGAAGTCTGCAACCTTTTCCCTGAGCGCAAAGCTCAACGGTGCGTGCCACTTGCGGGTCCAGGTATGTGCTGTTTCTCATCCCAGAATTCGAGGCCGATGAAGATTTCTCCCAGGGAAAAGGTGCCAGGACAGAAAGCAATTGTGCCTTTTCTAGGGTTAATGGGGCCCCAAAATTGACACCTGAGAGCCCAAGGCTGCCACCTTTTCCCTGGGCGCAAAGCTCGACGGAGCGTTCCACGTGCGGGTCCGGGAAAGTGCCATTTTTCAGCCCAGAATTCCAGACCTATGAAGATTCCTCAGAGGGAAAAGGTACCAGGAGACAAAGCCATTGTGTATTTTGTAATGCTAATTGGGCCCCATCATTGGCACCTGAGAGCCCAAGACTGCCACCTTTTCCCTGGGTGCAAAGCTCGACGGTGCATACCCTGTGCGGGTCCGGGAAAGGGCCGTTTTTCAGCCCAGAATTCCAGATGGAAGTCGATTCCTCTCTGGGAAAAGGTGTCAGGACAGAAAGCAATTGTGCCTTTTGTAGGGGTAATGGGGCCTCATCTTTGGCACCTGAGAGCCCAAGGCTGCCACCTTTTCCCTGGGCGCAAATGCCGACGGCGCGTACCACTTGCAAGTCCGGGAATGTGCCGTTTCTCATCCCAGAATTCCAGGCCAGCGAAGATTTCTTCCTGGGAAAAGGTGCCAGGACAGAAAGCGATTGTGCCTTTTCTAGGGTTAATGGGGCCCAAAAATTGGCAGCTGAGAGCCCAGGGCTGCCACCTTTTCCCTGGGCGCAAAGCTCGACGGTGCGTTCCACTTGCAGGTCTGGGGAAGTGCCGTTTTTCAGCCCAGAATTCCAGATGGACGAAAATTCCTCCCAGGGAAAAGGTGCCAGGACAGAAAGCGACTGTTATTTATCTAGTGTTAACGGGGACCCATCGTTGGCACCTGAGAGCCCAAGGCTGCCACCTTTTCCGTGGGCACAAAGCTAGATGGTGCGTGCCACATGCAGGTCAGAGAAAGTGCTTTGTTCAGCCCAGAATTCCAGACGGCTGACGACTCCTCCCAGGGAAAGGGCTCCCAGGACAGAAAGCGATTGTTCCATTTCCAATGTTAATGGGGGCCCGTCATTGGCATCTGAGAGCCAGAGGTTGCCTCCTTTTCCCTGGGCGCAAAGCACGACAGTGCGTGCCACGTGCTGGTCCCAGAAAGTGCCATTTTACAGCCCAGAATTCCAGACCAATGAAGACTCCTCCCAGGGAAAAGGTGCCAGGACAGAAAGCCATTGTGCTTTTTGTAAAGGTAATGGGGCCCCATCATTGGCACCTGAGAGCCCAAGACTGCCACCTTTTCCCTGGACGCAAAGCTCGATGGTGCGTTCCACTTGCGGGTCCAGGAAAGTGCCGATTCTCAGACCAGAATTCCAAACCGATGAAGATTCCTCCCTGGGAAAAGGTGCCAGGACAGAAAGCCATTGTGCCTTTTGTAGGGGTAATGGGGCACCATCATTGGTAGCTGAGAGCTCAAGGCTGCCCCCTTTTCCCTGGGCGCAAAGCTCAACGGTGTGTACCTTGTGCGGGTTTGGGGCAGTGCCAGTTTTGAAGCCAGATTTCCAGACGGACGAAGATTCCTCCCTGGGAAAAGGTGCCAGGACAGAAAGCAAGTGTTAACGGGGCCCCATCATTGGCACCTGAGAGCCCAAGGCTGCCACCTTTTGCCTGGGCACAAATGTCGACGGCACATGCCACTTGCGGGTCTGGGGAAGTGCCATTTTTCAGCCCAGAATTCCAGACGGACGAAGACACTGCCCAGGGAAAAGGTGCCAGGTCAGAAATCGAATTGTCCTTTTCTAGGGTCAATGGTGCCCCATAATGGCACCTGAGAGTTCAAGGCTGCCACCTTTTCTGTGGGCGCAAACATCAACGGCGCATACCACTTTCTTGTCCGGGAAAGTGCCGTTTTCAGCCCTCAATTCCAGACGGATGAAGACTCCTCACAGGGAAGAGACTCCCAGGACAGAAAGCGATTGTTCCATTTCTAGGGTTAATCGGGCCCCATCATTGGCACCTGAGAGCCCAAGGTTGCCTCCTATACCCTGGGCGCAAAGCTCGACCATGCGTGCTACGTGAGGGTCCGGGAAATTGCCGTTTCTCATTCCAGAATTCCAGACCGATGAAGATTCCTCCCTGGGAAAAGGTGCCAGGACAGAAAGCGATTGTGCCTTTTCTAGGGTTAGTGGGGCTCCATCATTGACACCTGAGAGCCGAAGTCTGCAACCTTTTCCCTGAGCGCAAAGCTCAACGGTGCGTGCCACTTGCGGGTCCAGGTATGTGCTGTTTCTCATCCCAGAATTCGAGGCCGATGAAGATTTCTCCCAGGGAAAAGGTGCCAGGACAGAAAGCAATTGTGCCTTTTCTAGGGTTAATGGGGCCCCAAAATTGACACCTGAGAGCCCAAGGCTGCCACCTTTTCCCTGGGCGCAAAGCTCGACGGAGCGTTCCACGTGCGGGTCCGGGAAAGTGCCATTTTTCAGCCCAGAATTCCAGACCTATGAAGATTCCTCAGAGGGAAAAGGTACCAGGAGACAAAGCCATTGTGTATTTTGTAATGCTAATTGGGACCCATCATTGGCACCTGAGAGGCCAAGACTGCCACCTTTTCCCTGGGTGCAAAGCTCGACGGTGCATACCCTGTGCGGGTCCGGGAAAGGGCCGTTTTTCAGCCCAGAATTCCAGATGGAAGTCGATTCCTCTCTGGGAATAGGTGTCAGGACAGAAAGCAATTGTGCCTTTTGTAGGGGTAATGGGGCCTCATCTTTGGCACCTGAGAGCCCAAGGCTGCCACCTTTTCCCTGGGCGCAAATGCCGACGGCGCGTACCACTTGCAAGTCTGGGAATGTGCCGTTTCTCATCCCAGAATTCCAGGCCAGCGAAGATTTCTTCCTGGGAAAAGGTGCCAGGACAGAAAGCGATTGTGCCTTTTCTAGGGTTAATGGGGCCCAAAAATTGGCAGCTGAGAGCCCAGGGCTGCCACCTTTTCCCTGGGCGCAAAGCTCGACGGTGCGTTCCACTTGCAGGTCTGGGGAAGTGCCGTTTTTCAGCCCAGAATTCCAGATGGACGAAAATTCCTCCCTGGGAAAAGGTGCCAGGACAGAAAGCGACTGTTATTTATCTAGTGTTAACGGGGACCCATCGTTGGCACCTGAGAGCCCAAGGCTGCCACCTTTTCCGTGGGCACAAAGCTAGATGGTGCGTGCCACATGCAGGTCAGAGAAAGTGCTTTGTTCAGCCCAGAATTCCAGACGGCTGACGACTCCTCCCAGGGAAAGGGCTCCCAGGACAGAAAGCGATTGTTCCATTTCCAATGTTAATGGGGGCCCGTCATTGGCATCTGAGAGCCAGAGGTTGCCTCCTTTTCCCTGGGCGCAAAGCACGACAGTGCGTGCCACGTGCTGGTCCCAGAAAGTGCCATTTTACAGCCCAGAATTCCAGACCAATGAAGACTCCTCCCAGGGAAAAGGTGCCAGGACAGAAAGCCATTGTGCTTTTTGTAAAGGTAATGGGGCCCCATCATTGGCACCTGAGAGCCCAAGACTGCCACCTTTTCCCTGGACGCAAAGCTCGATGGTGCGTTCCACTTGCGGGTCCAGGAAAGTGCCGATTCTCAGACCAGAATTCCAAACCGATGAAGATTCCTCCCTGGGAAAAGGTGCCAGGACAGAAAGCCATTGTGCCTTTTGTAGGGGTAATGGGGCACCATCATTGGTAGCTGAGAGCTCAAGGCTGCCCCCTTTTCCCTGGGCACAAAGCTCAACGGTGTGTACCTTGTGCGGGTTTGGGGCAGTGCCAGTTTTGAAACCAGATTTCCAGACGGACGAAGATTCCACCCTGGGAAAAGGTGCCAGGACAGAAAGCAAGTGTTAACGGGGCCCCATCATTGGCACCTGAGAGCCCAAGGCTGCCACCTTTTGCCTGGGCACAAATGTCGACGGCACATGCCACTTGCGGGTCTGGGGAAGTGCCATTTTTCAGCCCAGAATTCCAGACGGACGAAGACACTGCCCAGGGAAAAGGTGCCAGGTCAGAAATCGAATTGTCCTTTTCTAGGGTCAATGGTGCCCCATAATGGCACCTGAGAGTTCAAGGCTGCCACCTTTTCTGTGGGCGCAAACATCAACGGCGCATACCACTTTCTTGTCCGGGAAAGTGCCGTTTTCAGCCCTCAATTCCAGACGGATGAAGACTCCTCACAGGGAAGAGACTCCCAGGACACAAAGCGATTCTTCCATTTCTAGGGTTAATCGGGCCCCATCATTGGCACCTGAGAGCCCAAGGTTGCCTCCTATACCCTGGGCGCAAAGCTCGACCATGCGTGCTACGTGAGGGTCCGGGAAATTGCCGTTTCTCATTCCAGAATTCCAGGCCAGCGAAGATTCCTCAGAGGGAAAAGGTACCAGGAGACAAAGCCATTGTGTATTTTGTAATGCTAATTGGGACCCATCATTGGCACCTGAGAGCCCAAGACTGCCACCTTTTCCCTGGGTGCAAAGCTCGACGGTGCATACCCTGTGCGGGTCCGGGAAAGGGCCGTTTTTCAGCCCAGAATTCCAGATGGAAGTCGATTCCTCTCTGGGAAAAGGTGTCAGGACAGAAAGCCATTGTGCCTTTTGTAGGGGTAATGGGGCCTCATCTTTGCCACCTGAGAGCCCAAGGCTGCCACCTTTTCCCTGGGCGCAAATGCCGACGGCGCGTACCACTTGCAAGTCCGGGAATGTGCCGTTTCTCATCCCAAAATTCCGGGCCAGCGAAGATTTCTCACTGGGAAAAGGTGCCAGGACAGAAAGCGATTGTGCCTTTTCTAGGGTTAATGGGGCCCCAAAATTGGCAGCTGAGAGCCCAGGGCTGCCACCTTTTCCCTGGACGCAAAGCTCGACGGTGCGTGCCACATGCGGGTAAGGGAAAGAGCCGTTTTCAGCCCAGAATTCCAGACCAATGAAGATTCCTCCCAGGGAAAAGGTGCCAGGACAGAAAGCGATTGTTCTTTTTCTAGGGGTAATGGGGCCCCATCATAGGCACCTGAGAGCCCAAGGCTGCCACCTTTTGCCTGGGCACAAAGCTCGATGGTGCGTTCCACTTGCAGGTCCGGGGAAGTGCCGTTTTTCAGCCCAGAATTCCAGACGGACGAAAATTCCTCCCAGGGAAAAGGTGCCAGGACAGAAAGCGATTGTTATTTATCTAGTGTTAACGGGGACCCATCGTTGGCACCTGAGAGCCCAAGGCTGCCACCTTTTCCCTGGGCGCAAAGCTAGATGTTTCCTGCCACGTGCATGTCAGAGAAAGTGCTTTGTTCAGCCCAGGATTCCAGACGGCTGACGACTCCTCCCAGGGAAAGGGCTCCCAGGACAGAAAGCGATTGTTCCATTTCTAGTGTTAATGGGGGCCCGTCATTGGCATCTGAGAGCCAGAGGTTGCCTCCTTTTCCCTGGGCGCAAAGCACGACAGTGCGAGCCACGTGCTGGTCCCAGAAAGTGCCATTTTACAGCCCAGAATTCCAGACCAATGAAGACTCCTCCCAGGGAAAAGGTGCCAGGACAGAAAGCCATTGTGCTTTTTGTAAAGGTAATGGGGCCCCATCATTGGCACCTGAGAGCCCAAGACTGCCACCTTTTCCCTGGACGCAAAGCTCGATGGTGCGTTCCACTTGCGGGTCCAGGAAAGTGCCGATTCTCAGACCAGAATTCCAAACCGATGAAGATTCCTCCCTGGGAAAAGGTGCCAGGACAGAAAGCCATTGTGCCTTTTGTAGGGGTAATGGGGCACCATCATTGGCACCTGAGAGCCCAAGGCTGCCCCCTTTTCCCTGGGCGCAAAGTTCGACGGTGTGTACCTTGTGCGGGTTTGGGGCAGTGCCATTTTTGAAGCCAGATTTCCAGACGGACGAAGATTCCTCCCTGGGAAAAGGTGCCAGGACAGAAAGCAAGTGATAACTGGGCCCCATCATTGGCACCTGAGAGCCCAAGGCTGCCACCTTTTGCCTGGGCACAAATGTCGAATGCACGTGCCACTTGCGGGTCTGGGGAAGTGCCATTTTTGAACCCAGAATTCCAGACGGACGAAGACACCTCCCAGGGAAAAGGTGCCAGGTCAGAAATCGAATTGTCCTTTTCTAGGGTCAATGGTGCCCCATAATGGCACCTCAGAGTTCAAGGCTGCCACCTTTTCTGTGGGCGCAAACATCAACGGCACGTACCACTTTCTTGTCTGGGAAAGTGAAGTTTTTCAGCCCTGAATTCCAGACAGATGAAGACTCCTCACAGGGAAGAGACTCACAGGACAGAAAGCGATTGTTCCATTTCTAGAGTTAATCGGGCCCCATCATTGGCACCTGAGAGCCCAAGGCTGCCTCCTATACCCTGGGCGCAAAGCTCGACCATGCGTGCTACGTGAGGGTCCGAGAAATTGCCGTTTCTTATTCCAGAATTCCAGACCGATGATAATTCCTCCCTGGGAAAAGGTGCCAGGACAGAAAGCGATTGTTCCTTTTCTAGGGTTAATGGGGCTCCATCATTGACACCTGAGAGCCCAAGGCTGCAACCTTTTCCTTGAGCGCAAAGCTCAACGGTGCGTGCCACTTGCGGGTCCAGGTATGTGCTGTTTCTCATCCCAGAATTCGAGGCCGATGAAGATTTCTCCCAGGGAAAAGGTGCCAGGACAGAAAGCAATTGTGCCTTTTCTAGGGTTAATGGGGCCCCAAAATTGACACCTGAGAGCCCAAGGCTGCCACCTTTTCCCTGGGCGCAAAGCTCGACGGAGCGTTCCACGTGCGGGTCCGGGAAAGTGCCATTTTTCAGCCCAGAATTCCAGACCTATGAAGATTCCTCAGAGGGAAAAGGTACCAGGAGACAAAGCCATTGTGTATTTTGTAATGCTAATTGGGACCCATCATTGGCACCTGAGAGCCCAAGACTGCCACCTTTTCCCTGGGTGCAAAGCTCGACGGTGCATATCCTGTGCGGGTCCGGGAAAGGGCCGTTTTTCAGCCCAGAATTCCAGATGGAAGTCGATTCCTCTCTGGGAAAAGGTGTCAGGACAGAAAGCCATTGTGCCTTTTGTAGGGGTAATGGGGCCTCATCTTTGGCACCTGAGAGCCCAAGGCTGCCACCTTTTCCCTGGGCGCAAATGCCGACGGCGCGTACCACTTGCAAGTCCGGGAATGTGCCGTTTCTCATCCCAAAATTCCAGGCCAGCGAAGATTTCTCCCAGGGAAAAGGTGCCAGGACAGAAAGCGATTGTGCCTTTTCTAGGGTTAATGGGGCCCAAAAATTGGCAGCTGAGAGCCCAGGGCTGCCACCTTTTCCCTGGGCGCAAAGCTTGACGGTGCGTGCCACATGCGGGTAAGGGAAAGAGCCGTTTTCAGCCCAGAATTCCAGACCAATGAAGGCTCCTCCCAGGGAAAAGGTGCCAGGACAGAAAGTGATTGTTCTTTTTCTAGGGTTAATGGGGCCCCATCATTGGCACCCGAGAGCCCAAGGCTGCCACCTTTTGCCTGGGTACAAAGCTCGACGGTGCGTTCAACTTGCAGGTCCGGGGAAGTGCCTTTTTTCAGCCCAGAATTCCAGACGGACGAAAATTCCTCCCAGGGAAAAGGTGCCAGGACAGAAAGCGATTGTTATTTATTTAGTGTTAACGGGGACCCATCGTTGACACCTGAGAGCCCAAGGCTGCCACCTTTTCCCTGGGCGCAAAGCTAGATGGTGCCTGCCACGTGCAGGTCAGAGAAAGACCTTTGTTCAGCCCAGGATTCCAGACGGATGACGACTCCTCCCAGGGAAAAGGCTCCCAGGACAGAAAGCGGTTGTTCCATTTCTAGTATTAATGGGGGCCCGTCATTGGCATCTGAGAGCCAGAGGTTGCCTCCTTTTGCCTGGGCGCAAAGCACGACAGTGTGTGCCACGCGCTGGTCCCAGAAAGTGCCATTTTACAGCCCAGAATTCCAGACCAATGAAGACTCCTCCCAGGGAAAAGGTGCCAGGACAGAAAGCCATTGTGCTTTTTGTAAAGGTAATGGGGCCCCATCATTGGCACCTGAGAGCCCAAGATTGCCACTTTTTCCCTGGACGCAAAGCTCGATGGTGCGTTCCACTTGCGGGTCCAGGAAAGTGCCGATTCTCAGACCAGAATTCCAAACCGATGAAGATTCCTCCCTGGGAAAAGGTGTCAGGACAGAAAGCCATTGTGCCTTTTGTAGGGGTAATGGGGCACCATCATTGGCAACTGAGAGCCCAAGGCTGCCCCCTTTTCCCTGGGCGCAAAGCTCGACAGTGTGTACCTTGTGCAAGTTTGGGGCAGTGCCATTTTTGAACCCAGATTTCCAGACGGACGAAGATTCCTCCCTGGGAGAAGGTGCCAGGACAAAAAGCAAATGTTATTTTTCTAGTGTTAATGGGGCCCCATCATTGGCACCTGAGAGCCCAAGACTGCCACCTTTTCCCTGGACGCAAAGCTCGATGGTGCGTTCCACTTGCGGGTCCAGGAAAGTGCCGATTCTCAGACCAGAATTCCAAACCGATGAAGATTCCTCCCTGGGAAAAGGTGCCAGGACAGAAAGCCATTGTGCCTTTTGTAGGGGTAATGGGGCACCATCATTGGCACCTGAGAGCCCAAGGCTGCCCCCTTTTCCCTGGGCGCAAAGTTCGACGGTGTGTACCTTGTGCGGGTTTGGGGCAGTGCCATTTTTGAAGCCAGATTTCCAGACGGACGAAGATTCCTCCCTGGGAAAAGGTGCCAGGACAGAAAGCAAGTGTTAACGGAGACCCATCATTGGCACCTGAGAGCCCAAGGCTGCCACCTTTTGCCTGGGCACAAATGTTGACGGCACATGCCACTTGCGGGTCTGGGGAAGTGCCATTTTTCAGCCCAGAATTCCAGACGGACGAAGTCACCTCCCAGGGAAAAGGTGCCAGGTCAGAAATCGAATTGTCCTTTTCTAGGGTCAATGGTGCCCCATAATGGCACCTCAGAGTTCAAGGCTGCCACCTTTTCTGTGGGCGCAAACATCAACGGCGCGTACCACTTTCTTGTCCGGGAAAGTGCCGTTTTTCAGCCCTCAATTCCAGACGGATGAAGACTCCTCACAGGGAAGAGACTCCCAGGACAGAAAGCGATTGTTCCATTTCTAGGGTTAATCGGGCCCCATCATTGGCACCTGAGAGCCCAAGGTTGCCTCCTATACCCTGGGCGCAAAGCTCGACCATGCGTGCTACGTGAGGGTCCGGGAAATTGCCGTTTCTCATTCCAGAATTCCAGACCGATGAAGATTCCTCCCTGGGAAAAGGTGCCAGGACAGAAAGCGATTGTGCCTTTTCTAGGGTTAGTGGGGCTCCATCATTGACACCTGAGAGCCGAAGTCTGCAACCTTTTCCCTGAGCGCAAAGCTCAACGGTGCGTGCCACTTGCGGGTCCAGGTATGTGCTGTTTCTCATCCCAGAATTCGAGGCCGATGAAGATTTCTTCCAGGGAAAAGGTGCCAGGACAGAAAGCAATTGTGCCTTTTCTAGGGTTAATGGGGCCCCAAAATTGACACCTGAGAGCCCAAGGCTGCCACCTTTTCCCTGGGCGCAAAGCTCGACGGAGCGTTCCACGTGCGGGTCCGGGAAAGTGCCATTTTTCAGCCCAGAATTCCAGACCTATGAAGATTCCTCAGAGGGAAAAGGTACCAGGAGACAAAGCCATTGTGTATTTTGTAATGCTAATTGGGACCCATCATTGGCACCTGAGAGCCCAAGGCTGCCACCTTTTCCCTGGGTGCAAAGCTCGACGGTGCATACCCTGTGCGGGTCCGGGAAAGGGCCGTTTTTCAGCCCAGAATTCCAGATGGAAGTCGATTCCTCTCTGGGAAAAGGTGTCAGGACAGAAAGCCATTGTGCCTTTTGTAGGGGTAATGGGGCCTCATCTTTGGCACCTGAGAGCCCAAGGCTGCCACCTTTTCCCTGGGCGCAAATGCCGACGGCGCGTACCACTTGCAAGTCCGGGAATGTGCCGTTTCTCATCCCAGAATTCCAGGCCAGCGAAGATTTCTTCCTGGGAAAAGGTGCCAGGACAGAAAGCGATTGTGCCTTTTCTAGGGTTAATGGGGCCCAAAAATTGGCAGCTGAGAGCCCAGGGCTGCCACCTTTTCCCTGGGCGCAAAGCTCGACGGTGCGTTCCACTTGCAGGTCTGGGGAAGTGCCGTTTTTCAGCCCAGAATTCCAGATGGACGAAAATTCCTCCCTGGGAAAAGGTGCCAGGACAGAAAGCGATTGTTATTTATCTAGTGTTAACGGGGACCCATCGTTGGCACCTGAGAGCCCAAGGCTGCCACCTTTTCCGTGGGCACAAAGCTAGATGGTGCGTGCCACATGCAGGTCAGAGAAAGTGCTTTGTTCAGCCCAGGATTCCAGACGGCTGACGACTCCTCCCAGGGAAAGGGCTCCCAGGACAGAAAGCGATTGTTCCATTTCCAATGTTAATGGGGGCCCGTCATTGGCATCTGAGAGCCAGAGGTTGCCTCCTTTTCCCTGGGCGCAAAGCACGACAGTGCGTGCCACGTGCTGGTCCCAGAAAGTGCCATTTTACAGCCCAGAATTCCAGACCAATGAAGACTCCTCCCAGGGAAAAGGTGCCAGGACAGAAAGCCATTGTGCTTTTTGTAAAGGTAATGGGGCCCCCTCATTGGCACCTGAGAGCCCAAGACTGCCACCTTTTCCCTGGACGCAAAGCTCGATGGTGCGTTCCACTTGCGGGTCCAGGAAAGTGCCGATTCTCAGACCAGAATTCCAAACCGATGAAGATTCCTCCCTGGGAAAAGGTGCCAGGACAGAAAGCCATTGTGCCTTTTGTAGGGGTAATGGGGCACCATCATTGGTAGCTGAGAGCTCAAGGCTGCCCCCTTTTCCCTGGGCGCAAAGCTCAACGGTGTGTACCTTGTGCGGGTTTGGGGCAGTGCCAGTTTTGAAGCCAGATTTCCAGACGGACGAAGATTCCTCCCTGGGAAAAGGTGCCAGGACAGAAAGCAAGTGTTAACGGGGCCCCATCATTGGCACCTGAGAGCCCAAGGCTGCCACCTTTTGCCTGGGCACAAATGTCGACGGCACATGCCACTTGCGGGTCTGGGGAAGTGCCATTTTTCAGCCCAGAATTCCAGACGGACGAAGACACTGCCCAGGGAAAAGGTGCCAGGTCAGAAATCGAATTGTCCTTTTCTAGGGTCAATGGTGCCCCATAATGGCACCTGAGAGTTCAAGGCTGCCACCTTTTCTGTGGGCGCAAACATCAACGGCGCATACCACTTTCTTGTCCGGGAAAGTGCCGTTTTCAGCCCTGAATTCCAGATGGATGAAGACTCCTCACAGGGAAGAGACTCACAGGACAGAAAGCGATTGTTCCATTTCTAGGGTTAATCGGGCCCCATCATTGGCACCTGAGAGCCCAAGGTTGCCTCCTATACCCTGGGCGCAAAGCTCGACCATGCGTGCTACGTGAGGGTCCGGGAAATTGCCGTTTCTCATTCCAGAATTCCAGGCCAGCGAAGATTCCTCCCTGGGAAAAGGTGCCAGGACAGAAAGCAATTGTGCCTTTTCTAGGGTTAATGGGGCCCCAAAATTGACACCTGAGAGCCCAAGGCTGCCACCTTTTCCCTGGGCGCAAAGCTCGACGGAGCGTTCCACGTGCGGGTCCGGGAAAGTGCCATTTTTCAGCCCAGAATTCCAGACCTATGAAGATTCCTCAGAGGGAAAAGGTACCAGGAGACAAAGCCATTGTGTATTTTGTAATGCTAATTGGGCCACATCATTGGCACCTGAGAGCCCAAGACTGCCACCTTTTCCCTGGGTGCAAAGCTCGACGGTGCATACCCTGTGCGGGTCCGGGAAAGGGCCGTTTTTCAGCCCAGAATTCCAGATGGAAGTCGATTCCTCTCTGGGAAAAGGTGTCAGGACAGAAAGCCATTGTGCCTTTTGTAGGGGTAATGGGGCCTCATCTTTGGCACCTGAGAGCCCAAGGCTGCCACCTTTTCCCTGGGCGCAAATGCCGACGGCGCGTACCACTTGCAAGTCCGGGAATGTGCCGTTTCTCATCCCAAAATTCCGGGCCAGCGAAGATTTCTCACTGGGAAAAGGTGCCAGGACAGAAAGTGATTGTGCCTTTTCTAGGGTTAATGGGGCCCCAAAATTGGCAGCTGAGAGCCCAGGGCTGCAACCTTTTCCCTGGACGCAAAGCTCGACGGTGCGTGCCACATGCGGGTAAGGGAAAGAGCCGTTTTCAGCCCAGAATTCCAGACCAATGAAGATTCCTCCCAGGGAAAAGGTGCCAGGACAGAAAGCGATTGTTCTTTTTCTAGGGGTAATGGGGCCCCATCATAGGCACCTGAGAGCCCAAGGCTGCCACCTTTTGCCTGGGCACAAAGCTCGACGGTGCGTTCCACTTGCAGGTCCGGGGAAGTGCCGTTTTTCAGCCCAGAATTCCAGACGGACGAAAATTCCTCCCAGGGAAAAGGTGCCAGGACAGAAAGCGATTGTTATTTATCTAGTGTTAGCGGGGACCCATCGTTGGCACCTGAGAGCCCAAGGCTGTCACCTCTTCCCTGGGCGCAAAGCTAGATGTTGCCTGCCACGTGCAGGTCAGAGAAAGTGCTTTGTTCAGCCCAGGATACCAGACGGCTGACGACTCCTCCCAGGGAAAGGGCTCCCAGGACAGAAAGCGATTGTTCCATTTCTAGTGTTAATGGGGGCCCGTCATTGGCATCTGAGAGCCAGAGGTTGCCTCCTTTTGCCTGGGCGCAAAGCACGACAGTGCATGCCACGTGCTGGTCCCAGAAAGTGCCATTTTACAGCCCAGAATTCCAGACCAATGAAGACTCCTCCCAGGGAAAAGGTGCCAGGACAGAAAGCCATTGTGCTTTTTGTAAAGGTAATGGGGCCCCATCATTGGCACCTGAGAGCCCAAGACTGCCACCTTTTCCCTGGACGCAAAGCTCGATGGTGCGTTCCACTTGCGGGTCCAGGAAAGTGCCGATTCTCAGACCAGAATTCCAAACCGATGAAGATTCCTCCCTGGGAAAAGGTGCCAGGACAGAAAGCCATTGTGCATTTTGTAGGGGTAATGGGGCACCATCATTGGCACCTGAGAGCCCAAGGCTGCCCCCTTTTCCCTGGGCGCAAAGTTCGACGGTGTGTACCTTGTGCGGGTTTGGGGCAGTGCCATTTTTGAAGCCAGATTTCCAGACGGACGAAGATTCCTCCCTGGGAAAAGGTGCCAGGACAGAAAGCAAGTGATAACTGGGCCCCATCATTGGCACCTGAGAGCCCAAGGCTGCCACCTTTTGCCTGGGCACAAATGTCGAATGCACGTGCCACTTGCGGGTCTGGGGAAGTGCCATTTTTGAACCCAGAATTCCAGACGGACGAAGACACCTCCCAGGGAAAAGGTGCCAGGTCAGAAATCGAATTGTCCTTTTCTAGGGTCAATGGTGCCCCATAATGGCACCTCAGAGTTCAAGGCTGCCACCTTTTCTGTGGGCGCAAACATCAACGGCACGTACCACTTTCTTGTCCGGGAAAGTGACATTTTTCAGCCCTGAATTCCAGACGGATGAAGACTCCTCACAGGGAAGAGACTCACAGAACAGAAAGCGATTGTTCCATTTCTAGAGTTAATCGGGCCCCATCATTGGCACCTGAGAGCCCAAGGCTGCCTCCTATACCCTGGGCGCAAAGCTCGACCATGCGTGCTACGTGAGGGTCCGAGAAATTGCCGTTTCTTATTCCAGAATTCCAGACCGATGATAATTCCTCCCTGGGAAAAGGTGCCAGGACAGAAAGCGATTGTTCCTTTTCTAGGGTTAATGGGGCTCCATCATTGACACCTGAGAGCCCAAGGCTGCAACCTTTTCCCTGAGCGCAAAGCTCAACGGTGCGTGCCACTTGCGGGTCCAGGTATGTGCTGTTTCTCATCCCAGAATTCGAGGCCGATGAAGATTTCTCCCAGGGAAAAGGTGCCAGGACAGAAAGCAATTGTGCCTTTTCTAGGGTTAATGGGGCCCCAAAATTGACACCTGAGAGCCCAAGGCTGCCACCTTTTCCCTGGGTGCAAAGCTCGACGGAGCGTTCCACGTGCGGGTCCGGGAAAGTGCCATTTTTCAGCCCAGAATTCCAGACCTATGAAGATTCCTCAGAGGGAAAAGGTACCAGGAGACAAAGCCATTGTGTATTTTGTAATGCTAATTGGGACCCATCATTGGCACCTGAGAGCCCAAGACTGCCACCTTTTCCCTGGGTGCAAAGCTCGACGGTGCATACCCTGTGCGGGTCCGGGAAAGGGCCGTTTTTCAGCCCAGAATTCCAGATGGAAGTCGATTCCTCTCTGGGAAAAGGTGTCAGGACAGAAAGCCATTGTGCCTTTTGTAGGGGTAATGGGGCCTCATCTTTGGCACCTGAGAGCCCAAGGCTGCCACCTTTTCCCTGGGCGCAAATGCCGACGGCGCGTACCACTTGCAAGTCCGGGAATGTGCCGTTTCTCATCCCAAAATTCCGGGCCAGCGAAGATTTCTCACTGGGAAAAGGTGCCAGGACAGAAAGTGATTGTGCCTTTTCTAGGGTTAATGGGGCCCCAAAATTGGCAGCTGAGAGCCCAGGGCTGCAACCTTTTCCCTGGACGCAAAGCTTGACGGTGCGTGCCACATGCGGGTAAGGGAAAGAGCCGTTTTCAGCCCAGAATTCCAGACCAATGAAGATTCCTCCCAGGGAAAAGGTGCCAGGACAGAAAGCGATTGTTCTTTTTCTAGGGGTAATGGGGCCCCATCATAGGCACCTGAGAGCCCAAGGCTGCCACCTTTTGCCTGGGCACAAAGCTCGACGGTGCGTTCCACTTGCAGGTCCGGGGAAGTGCCGTTTTTCAGCCCAGAATTCCAGACGGACGAAAATTCCTCCCAGGGAAAAGGTGCCAGGACAGAAAGCGATTGTTATTTATCTAGTGTTAGCGGGGACCCATCGTTGGCACCTGAGAGCCCAAGGCTGTCACCTCTTCCCTGGGCGCAAAGCTAGATGTTGCCTGCCACGTGCAGGTCAGAGAAAGTGCTTTGTTCAGCCCAGGATACCAGACGGCTGACGACTCCTCCCAGGGAAAGGGCTCCCAGGACAGAAAGCGATTGTTCCATTTCTAGTGTTAATGGGGGCCCGTCATTGGCATCTGAGAGCCAGAGGTTGCCTCCTTTTGCCTGGGCGCAAAGCACGACAGTGCATGCCACGTGCTGGTCCCAGAAAGTGCCATTTTACAGCCCAGAATTCCAGACCAATGAAGACTCCTCCCAGGGAAAAGGTGCCAGGACAGAAAGCCATTGTGCTTTTTGTAAAGGTAATGGGGCCCCATCATTGGCACCTGAGAGCCCAAGACTGCCACCTTTTCCCTGGACGCAAAGCTCGATGGTGCGTTCCACTTGCGGGTCCAGGAAAGTGCCGATTCTCAGACCAGAATTCCAAACCGATGAAGATTCCTCCCTGGGAAAAGGTGCCAGGACAGAAAGCCATTGTGCATTTTGTAGGGGTAATGGGGCACCATCATTGGCACCTGAGAGCCCAAGGCTGCCCCCTTTTCCCTGGGCGCAAAGTTCGACGGTGTGTACCTTGTGCGGGTTTGGGGCAGTGCCATTTTTGAAGCCAGATTTCCAGACGGACGAAGATTCCTCCCTGGGAAAAGGTGCCAGGACAGAAAGCAAGTGATAACTGGGCCCCATCATTGGCACCTGAGAGCCCAAGGCTGCCACCTTTTGCCTGGGCACAAATGTCGAATGCACGTGCCACTTGCGGGTCTGGGGAAGTGCCATTTTTGAACCCAGAATTCCAGACGGACGAAGACACCTCCCAGGGAAAAGGTGCCAGGTCAGAAATCGAATTGTCCTTTTCTAGGGTCAATGGTGCCCCATAATGGCACCTCAGAGTTCAAGGCTGCCACCTTTTCTGTGGGCGCAAACATCAACGGCACGTACCACTTTCTTGTCCGGGAAAGTGACATTTTTCAGCCCTGAATTCCAGACGGATGAAGACTCCTCACAGGGAAGAGACTCACAGAACAGAAAGCGATTGTTCCATTTCTAGAGTTAATCGGGCCCCATCATTGGCACCTGAGAGCCCAAGGCTGCCTCCTATACCCTGGGCGCAAAGCTCGACCATGCGTGCTACGTGAGGGTCCGAGAAATTGCCGTTTCTTATTCCAGAATTCCAGACCGATGATAATTCCTCCCTGGGAAAAGGTGCCAGGACAGAAAGCGATTGTTCCTTTTCTAGGGTTAATGGGGCTCCATCATTGACACCTGAGAGCCCAAGGCTGCAACCTTTTCCCTGAGCGCAAAGCTCAACGGTGCGTGCCACTTGCGGGTCCAGGTATGTGCTGTTTCTCATCCCAGAATTCGAGGCCGATGAAGATTTCTCCCAGGGAAAAGGTGCCAGGACAGAAAGCAATTGTGCCTTTTCTAGGGTTAATGGGGCCCCAAAATTGACACCTGAGAGCCCAAGGCTGCCACCTTTTCCCTGGGTGCAAAGCTCGACGGAGCGTTCCACGTGCGGGTCCGGGAAAGTGCCATTTTTCAGCCCAGAATTCCAGACCTATGAAGATTCCTCAGAGGGAAAAGGTACCAGGAGACAAAGCCATTGTGTATTTTGTAATGCTAATTGGGACCCATCATTGGCACCTGAGAGCCCAAGACTGCCACCTTTTCCCTGGGTGCAAAGCTCGACGGTGCATACCCTGTGCGGGTCCGGGAAAGGGCCGTTTTTCAGCCCAGAATTCCAGATGGAAGTCGATTCCTCTCTGGGAAAAGGTGTCAGGACAGAAAGCCATTGTGCCTTTTGTAGGGGTAATGGGGCCTCATCTTTGCCACCTGAGAGCCCAAGGCTGCCACCTTTTCCCTGGGCGCAAATGCCGACGGCGCGTACCACTTGCAAGTCCGGGAATGTGCCGTTTCTCATCCCAAAATTCCGGGCCAGCGAAGATTTCTCACTGGGAAAAGGTGCCAGGACAGAAAGCGATTGTGCCTTTTCTAGGGTTAATGGGGCCCCAAAATTGGCAGCTGAGAGCCCAGGGCTGCCACCTTTTCCCTGGACGCAAAGCTCGACGGTGCGTGCCACATGCGGGTAAGGGAAAGAGCCGTTTTCAGCCCAGAATTCCAGACCAATGAAGATTCCTCCCAGGGAAAAGGTGCCAGGACAGAAAGCGATTGTTCTTTTTCTAGGGGTAATGGGGCCCCATCATAGGCACCTGAGAGCCCAAGGCTGCCACCTTTTGCCTGGGCACAAAGCTCGATGGTGCGTTCCACTTGCAGGTCCGGGGAAGTGCCGTTTTTCAGCCCAGAATTCCAGACGGACGAAAATTCCTCCCAGGGAAAAGGTGCCAGGACAGAAAGCGATTGTTATTTATCTAGTGTTAACGGGGACCCATCGTTGGCACCTGAGAGCCCAAGGCTGCCACCTTTTCCCTGGGCGCAAAGCTAGATGTTGCCTGCCACGTGCATGTCAGAGAAAGTGCTTTGTTCAGCCCAGGATTCCAGACGGCTGACGACTCCTCCCAGGGAAAGGGCTCCCAGGACAGAAAGCGATTGTTCCATTTCTAGTGTTAATGGGGGCCCGTCATTGGCATCTGAGAGCCAGAGGTTGCCTCCTTTTGCCTGGGCGCAAAGCACGACAGTGCATGCCACGTGCTGGTCCCAGAAAGTGCCATTTTACAGCCCAGAATTCCAGACCAATGAAGACTCCTCCCAGGGAAAAGGTGCCAGGACAGAAAGCCATTGTGCTTTTTGTAAAGGTAATGGGGCCCCATCATTGGCACCTGAGAGCCCAAGACTGCCACCTTTTCCCTGGACGCAAAGCTCGATGGTGCGTTCCACTTGCGGGTCCAGGAAAGTGCCGATTCTCAGACCAGAATTCCAAACCGATGAAGATTCCTCCCTGGGAAAAGGTGCCAGGACAGAAAGCCATTGTGCATTTTGTAGGGGTAATGGGGCACCATCATTGGCACCTGAGAGCCCAAGGCTGCCCCCTTTTCCCTGGGCGCAAAGTTCGACGGTGTGTACCTTGTGCGGGTTTGGGGCAGTGCCATTTTTGAAGCCAGATTTCCAGACGGACGAAGATTCCTCCCTGGGAAAAGGTGCCAGGACAGAAAGCAAGTGATAACTGGGCCCCATCATTGGCACCTGAGAGCCCAAGGCTGCCACCTTTTGCCTGGGCACAAATGTCGAATGCACGTGCCACTTGCGGGTCTGGGGAAGTGCCATTTTTGAACCCAGAATTCCAGACGGACGAAGACACCTCCCAGGGAAAAGGTGCCAGGTCAGAAATCGAATTGTCCTTTTCTAGGGTCAATGGTGCCCCATAATGGCACCTCAGAGTTCAAGGCTGCCACCTTTTCTGTGGGCGCAAACATCAACGGCACGTACCACTTTCTTGTCCGGGAAAGTGACATTTTTCAGCCCTGAATTCCAGACGGATGAAGACTCCTCACAGGGAAGAGACTCACAGAACAGAAAGCGATTGTTCCATTTCTAGAGTTAATCGGGCCCCATCATTGGCACCTGAGAGCCCAAGGCTGCCTCCTATACCCTGGGCGCAAAGCTCGACCATGCGTGCTACGTGAGGGTCCGAGAAATTGCCGTTTCTTATTCCAGAATTCCAGACCGATGATAATTCCTCCCTGGGAAAAGGTGCCAGGACAGAAAGCGATTGTTCCTTTTCTAGGGTTAATGGGGCTCCATCATTGACACCTGAGAGCCCAAGGCTGCAACCTTTTCCCTGAGCGCAAAGCTCAACGGTGCGTGCCACTTGCGGGTCCAGGTATGTGCTGTTTCTCATCCCAGAATTCGAGGCCGATGAAGATTTCTCCCAGGGAAAAGGTGCCAGGACAGAAAGCAATTGTGCCTTTTCTAGGGTTAATGGGGCCCCAAAATTGACACCTGAGAGCCCAAGGCTGCCACCTTTTCCCTGGGTGCAAAGCTCGACGGAGCGTTCCACGTGCGGGTCCGGGAAAGTGCCATTTTTCAGCCCAGAATTCCAGACCTATGAAGATTCCTCAGAGGGAAAAGGTACCAGGAGACAAAGCCATTGTGTATTTTGTAATGCTAATTGGGACCCATCATTGGCACCTGAGAGCCCAAGACTGCCACCTTTTCCCTGGGTGCAAAGCTCGACGGTGCATACCCTGTGCGGGTCCGGGAAAGGGCCGTTTTTCAGCCCAGAATTCCAGATGGAAGTCGATTCCTCTCTGGGAAAAGGTGTCAGGACAGAAAGCCATTGTGCCTTTTGTAGGGGTAATGGGGCCTCATCTTTGCCACCTGAGAGCCCAAGGCTGCCACCTTTTCCCTGGGCGCAAATGCCGACGGCGCGTACCACTTGCAAGTCCGGGAATGTGCCGTTTCTCATCCCAAAATTCCGGGCCAGCGAAGATTTCTCACTGGGAAAAGGTGCCAGGACAGAAAGCGATTGTGCCTTTTCTAGGGTTAATGGGGCCCCAAAATTGGCAGCTGAGAGCCCAGGGCTGCCACCTTTTCCCTGGACGCAAAGCTCGACGGTGCGTGCCACATGCGGGTAAGGGAAAGAGCCGTTTTCAGCCCAGAATTCCAGACCAATGAAGATTCCTCCCAGGGAAAAGGTGCCAGGACAGAAAGCGATTGTTCTTTTTCTAGGGGTAATGGGGCCCCATCATAGGCACCTGAGAGCCCAAGGCTGCCACCTTTTGCCTGGGCACAAAGCTCGATGGTGCGTTCCACTTGCAGGTCCGGGGAAGTGCCGTTTTTCAGCCCAGAATTCCAGACGGACGAAAATTCCTCCCAGGGAAAAGGTGCCAGGACAGAAAGCGATTGTTATTTATCTAGTGTTAACGGGGACCCATCGTTGGCACCTGAGAGCCCAAGGCTGCCACCTTTTCCCTGGGCGCAAAGCTAGATGTTGCCTGCCACGTGCATGTCAGAGAAAGTGCTTTGTTCAGCCCAGGATTCCAGACGGCTGACGACTCCTCCCAGGGAAAGGGCTCCCAGGACAGAAAGCGATTGTTCCATTTCTAGTGTTAATGGGGGCCCGTCATTGGCATCTGAGAGCCAGAGGTTGCCTCCTTTTCCCTGGGCGCAAAGCACGACAGTGCGAGCCACGTGCTGGTCCCAGAAAGTGCCATTTTACAGCCCAGAATTCCAGACCAATGAAGACTCCTCCCAGGGAAAAGGTGCCAGGACAGAAAGCCATTGTGCTTTTTGTAAAGGTAATGGGGCCCCATCATTGGCACCTGAGAGCCCAAGACTGCCACCTTTTCCCTGGACGCAAAGCTCGATGGTGCGTTCCACTTGCGGGTCCAGGAAAGTGCCGATTCTCAGACCAGAATTCAAAACCGATGAAGATTCCTCCCTGGGAAAAGGTGCCAGGACAGAAAGCCATTGTGCATTTTGTAGGGGTAATGGGGCACCATCATTGGCACCTGAGAGCCCAAGGCTGCCCCCTTTTCCCTGGGCGCAAAGTTCGACGGTGTGTACCTTGTGCGGGTTTGGGGCAGTGCCATTTTTGAAGCCAGATTTCCAGACGGACGAAGATTCCTCTCTGGGAAAAGGTGCCAGGACAGAAAGCAAGTGATAACTGGGCCCCATCATTGGCACCTGAGAGCCCAAGGCTGCCACCTTTTGCCTGGGCACAAATGTCGAATGCACGTGCCACTTGCGGGTCTGGGGAAGTGCCATTTTTGAACCCAGAATTCCAGACGGACGAAGACACCTCCCAGGGAAAAGGTGCCAGGTCAGAAATCGAATTGTCCTTTTCTAGGGTCAATGGTGCCCCATAATGGCACCTCAGAGTTCAAGGCTGCCACCTTTTCTGTGGGCGCAAACATCAACGGCACGTACCACTTTCTTGTCTGGGAAAGTGAAGTTTTTCAGCCCTGAATTCCAGACGGATGAAGACTCCTCACAGGGAAGAGACTCCCAGGACAGAAAGCGATTGTTCCATTTCTAGAGTTAATCGGGCCCCATCATTGGCACCTGAGAGCCCAAGGCTGCCTCCTATACCCTGGGCGCAAAGCTCGACCATGCGTGCTACGTGAGGGTCCGAGAAATTGCCGTTTCTTATTCCAGAATTCCAGACCGATGATAATTCCTCCCTGGGAAAAGGTGCCAGGACAGAAAGCGATTGTTCCTTTTCTAGGGTTAATGGGGCTCCATCATTGACACCTGAGAGCCCAAGGCTGCAACCTTTTCCTTGAGCGCAAAGCTCAACGGTGCGTGCCACTTGCGGGTCCAGGTATGTGCTGTTTCTCATCCCAGAATTCGAGGCCGATGAAGATTTCTCCCAGGGAAAAGGTGCCAGGACAGAAAGCAATTGTGCCTTTTCTAGGGTTAATGGGGCCCCAAAATTGACACCTGAGAGCCCAAGGCTGCCACCTTTTCCCTGGGCGCAAAGCTCGACGGAGCGTTCCACGTGCGGGTCCGGGAAAGTGCCATTTTTCAGCCCAGAATTCCAGACCTATGAAGATTCCTCAGAGGGAAAAGGTACCAGGAGACAAAGCCATTGTGTATTTTGTAATGCTAATTGGGACCCATCATTGGCACCTGAGAGCCCAAGACTGCCACCTTTTCCCTGGGTACAAAGCTCGACGGTGCATACCCTGTGCGGGTCCGGGAAAGGGCCGTTTTTCAGCCCAGAATTCCAGATGGAAGTCGATTCCTCTCTGGGAAAAGGTGTCAGGACAGAAAGCCATTGTGCCTTTTGTAGGGGTAATGGGGCCTCATCTTTGGCACCTGAGAGCCCAAGGCTGCCACCTTTTCCCTGGGCGCAAATGCCGACGGCGCGTACCACTTGCAAGTCCGGGAATGTGCCGTTTCTCATCCCAAAATTCCGGGCCAGCGAAGATTTCTCACTGGGAAAAGGTGCCAGGACAGAAAGCGATTGTGCCTTTTCTAGGGTTAATGGGGCCCCAAAATTGGCAGCTGAGAGCCCAGGGCTGCCACCTTTTCCCTGGACGCAAAGCTCGACGGTGCGTGCCACATGCGGGTAAGGGAAAGAGCCGTTTTCAGCCCAGAATTCCAGACCAATGAAGATTCCTCCCAGGGAAAAGGTGCCAGGACAGAAAGCGATTGTTCCTTTTCTAGGGTTAATGGGGCTCCATCATTGACACCTGAGAGCCCAAGGCTGCAACCTTTTCCTTGAGCGCAAAGCTCAACGGTGCGTGCCACTTGCGGGTCCAGGTATGTGCTGTTTCTCATCCCAGAATTCGAGGCCGATGAAGATTTCTCCCAGGGAAAAGGTGCCAGGACAGAAAGCAATTGTGCCTTTTCTAGGGTTAATGGGGCCCCAAAATTGACACCTGAGAGCCCAAGGCTGCCACCTTTTCCCTGGGCGCAAAGCTCGACGGAGCGTTCCACGTGCGGGTCCGGGAAAGTGCCATTTTTCAGCCCAGAATTCCAGACCTATGAAGATTCCTCAGAGGGAAAAGGTACCAGGAGACAAAGCCATTGTGTATTTTGTAATGCTAATTGGGACCCATCATTGGCACCTGAGAGCCCAAGACTGCCACCTTTTCCCTGGGTGCAAAGCTCGACGGTGCATACCCTGTGCGGGTCCGGGAAAGGGCCGTTTTTCAGCCCAGAATTCCAGATGGAAGTCGATTCCTCTCTGGGAAAAGGTGTCAGGACAGAAAGCCATTGTTCCTTTTCTAGGGTTAATGGGGCCCCATCATTGGCACCTGAGAGCCCAAGTCTGCCACCTTTTCCCTGGGCGCAAAGCTCGACTGTGCGTGATACTTGCGGGTCCGGCAAATTGCGTTTTTCATCCCAGAATTCCAAACAAATGATGATTACTCCCTGGGATAACCTGCCAGGAAAGAACGTGAATGTTACTTTTCTAGGGTTAAAGGGGCCCCATCATTGGCAGCTGAGAGCCCAAGTCTGCCACCTTTTCCCTGGGTGCAAAGCTCGACTGTGCGTACCTTGTGCGAGTCAGGGAAAGTTCCGTTTCTCATCCCAGAATTCCAGACCAATGAAGATTCCTCCCTGGGAAAAGGTGCCAGGACAGAAAGCAATTTTGCCTTTTCTTGGGTTAATTTGGACCCATCATTGGCACCTGATAGCCCAAGGCTACCACAATTTACCTGGGCGCAAGATCGATGGTGCGTGCAATGTGCAGGTCGGGAAAAGTTCCATTTTTCAGCCCACAATTCCAGACGGACCAAGATTCCTCCCAGGGAAAAGTTCCAGGAGAGAAAGTGATTGTTCCTTTTCTAAGGTTAATGGGGCCCCATCATTGGCACATGAGAGGCCAAGGCTGCCACCTTTTCCCTGGGAAATAAGCTCGACGGTGCGTATTTTTGCGGCTCCAGGAAAGTGCCGATTGTCAGCCCAGAATTCCAGTCGGACGAAGATTCCTCCCAGGGAAGAGCTGTCAGGACGGAAAGCGATTGTTCCTTTTCTAGGGTTAATGGGGCCCCATCAGTGACACACGAGAGCCCAAGGCTGCCACCTTTTCCCTGGGCACATAGCTAGACGGTGCCTACAACTTGCGGGTGTGGAAAAGTGCTGTTTTTCAGACGAGAATTCCAGACGGACGAAGATTCCTCCCATGGAAAATGTGCCAGCACGGAAAGCGATTGTGCCTTTTCTAGGGGAAATGGGGCCCCATCATTGGCACCTGAGAGCCCATAGCTGCCACCTTTTCCCTGGGTGCAAATCTCGACAGTGCGTTCCTTCTGCGGGTCCGAGAAAGTTCCGTAACTCATCCCAGAATTCCAGACTGATGAAGATTCCTCAGAGGGAAAAGGTGCCAGGACACAAAGTCATTGTGTATTTTGTAAAGGTAATGGGGCCCCATCATTGGCAGCTGAGAGCCCAAGGCTGCCACCTATTCCCTGGTCACAAAGCTCGATGGTGCATATTTGTGTGGGTCCACGAAAGTGCCGATTTTCAGCCCAGAATTCCAGACGGATGGAGATTCCTCCCAGGGAAAGGCGGTCAGGATAGAAAGGGATTGTGCCTTTTCTAGGGTTAATGGGGCCCCATCATTGTCACCTGACAGCTCAAGGCTGCCACCTTTTCCCTGGGCGCAAATCTCAACCGTGCGTGCCAGGTGCGGGTCAGGGAAAGTGCCATTTTTCATCCCAGAATTCCAGACGACCGATTATTCCTCCCTTGAAAAAAGTGCCAGGACAAAGAAATTGTACCTTTTCTAGGGTTAATGGGGCCCCATCATTGGAACCCGAGAGCCCAAGGCTGCCACCTTTTCCCTGGGCACCAAGCTCGAAGGTGCATGCCACTTGCCGGTCCGGGAAAATGCCGTTTTTCCGCCCAGAATACCATATGGATGATGGTGCCTCCCTGAGAAAAGCTGCAGGGACAGAAAGCGATTGGACCTTTTCTAGGGTTAATGGGGTCAAATCATTGGCACCTGAGAGCCCAAGGCTGCCACCTTTTCCCTGGGCGCAAAGCTCGACCGTGCGTGCCACGTGCGGATCCAAAAATGTGCCGTTTTGCGGCCCAGAATTCCAGACGGACAAAGATCCCTTCCATGAAAAAGGTGTAAGGACAGAAATCCATTGTGCTTTTTCTAGGGTGAATGGGGCCCCATCATTGGCACCTGAGAGCCCAAGGCTGCCACGTTTTGCCTGGGCGCAAAGCTCGATCGTGTGTTCCACGTCTGGGTCCTGGAAAATGCCGTTTTTCAGCTCAGAATTCCAGACGGACGAAGATTCCTCCCAGGGAAAACGTACCAGGACACAAAGGGATTGTTCCTTTTCTGGAGTTAATGGGGCGCCATCATTAGCACCTGAGAGCCCAAGGCTGCTACTTTTTCCCTTAGTTCAAAGTTGGACAGTTCGTATCACTTGCGGGTTCAGGAAAGTGCCGTTTTTCAGCCCAGAATTCCAGACGGACGAAGGTTCCTCCCAGGGAAAAGCTGCCAGGACAGAAAGCCATTGTGTCTTTTCTAGGGGTAATGGGACCCCATCATTGGCACCTGAGAGCCGAAAGCAGCCTCCTTTACCCTGGGCGCGACGCTCGACGGTGCGTGCTACGTGAGGATCCAGGAAAGTGCCATTTTTTAGTCCAGAATTCCAGACCAATGAAGATTCCTCCCTGGGAAAAGGTGCCAGGACAGAAAGCAATTGTGCATTCTGTATGGGTAATGGGGCCCCATTATTGGCACCTGAGAGCCCAAGACTGCCATCTTTTCCCTGGACGCAAAGCTCGAAGGTGCTTACCCTGACCCGCACCTGGCACACTCCGCCAAGCTTTGAGCCCAGGAAACAGGTGGCAGCCTTGGGCCCTCAGGTGCCAATGATGGGGCCCCATTACCCCTAGAAAAAGGTGCAATCACTTTCTGTGCTAGTACCTATTCCCTGGGAGGAATCTTGGTCCATCTGTAATTCCGGGCTGAAAAGCGGCACTTTCCCTAACCAGCACTTGGCATGCTGCATCGAGCTTTGAGCCCAGGGAAAAGGTGGCAGCCTTGGGCTCTCAGCTGCCAAAATTGGGGCCGCATTAACACTAGAAAAATAACAATCGCGTTCTATCCTGGCACATTTTCCCTGGGAGGAATCTTCGTTCGTCTGAATTCTGGGCTAAAAAGCCCGCAAGTGGCACACACCGTCGGTCATTGCGCCCAGGGAAAAGGTGGCAGCCTTCGGCTCTCATGTGCCAATGATGGGGCCCCATTATTCTTAGAAACGGCACAATCGCTTTCTGTCCTGGCACGTTTTCCCTGGGAGGAATCTTCATCCATCTGGAATTCTGGGATGAAAAACGTCATTTGCCGGACCCGCACCTGGCATGCACTGTCGAGCTTTGAGCCCATGGTAAAGGTGGCAACCTTGGGCTCTCAGCTGCCAATGGTGGGACCGCATTAACCTTAGAAAAGGAACAATAGCTTTCTGTCCTGGCGAGTTTCTCCCAGGGTGAAATCATCGTCCGTCTGGAATTCTGGGCTGAATAAATGGCATGTGGCACGCACTGTCAGGCTTTGAGCCCAGGGAAAAGGTGGCAGCCTTGGGCTCTCAGCTGCCAAAGATGGGGCTGCATTAATGCTAGAAAAGGAACAATAGCTTTCTGTCCTGGCACATTTTCCCTGCGAGGAATCTTCATCCGTCTGGAAATCTGGTCTGAAAAATCAGCAAATGGCACGCACCGTCGGGCTTTGCGTCCAGGAAAAAGTGACAGCCTTGGGGTCTCAGGTGGCAATGAGGGGCCCCCATTAACCCTAGACCTGAAACACTCGCTTTCTGTCCTGGCACCTTTTTCCCGGGAGGAATCTTCATCCATCTGGAATTCGGGGATGAAAAACTGCATTTGCTGGACCCGCGCATGGCATGCACCATCGAGGCTTGAGCCCAGGAAAAAGGTCGCAGCCTTCGGCTCTCAGGTGCCAATGATGGGGCCCCATTAACCCTAGAAAAGGAACAATCGCTTTCTCTCCTGGCACCTTTTCCCTGGGAGGAATCATCGTTAGTCTGGAATTCTGGGCTGAACAAACCGCACTTGGCACGCTCCGTCGAGCTTTGAGCCCAGGGAAAAGGTGGCAGCCTTGGGTTGTCAGGTGCCAATGATGGGGCCCCATTAACCCTAGGAAAGAAACAATTGCTTTGTGTCCTGGCACCTTTTCCCTGGAAGCAATCTTGGGCCATCTGGAAATCTGTGTTGAAAAATTACGCTTTCCAGAACCGCACCTGGCACACTCCGTCGAGCTTTGAGGCCAGGGGAAAGGCGGCAGCCTTGGGCTGCCATGTGCCAATGATGTGGCCCCTTAAACCTAGAAATGGAACAATCACTTTCTGTCTTGGCACTTTATCCCAGGGTAGAATCTTAAACCGCCTGGAAATCCGGGTTGATAAACGGCTCTTTCCCTGACCCGCACCTGGCACGCTCCGTCGTGCTTTGAGCCCAGGGAAAAGGTGGCAGCCTTGGGCTCTCAGGTGCCAATGATGGGGCCCCATTACCCCTAGAAAAGGCACAGTCGCTTTCTGTGCTAGCACATATTCCCTGGGAGGAATCTCGGTCCGTCTGGAATTCTGGGCTGAAAAACGGCACTATCCTGGACCCGCACTTGGAAAGCTCCGTCGACCTTTGAGCCCAGGGAAAAGGTGGCAGCCTTGGGCTCTCAGGTGCCAAAAGTGCAACCGCATTAACACTAGAAAAGTAACAATCGCTTTCTGTCCTGGCACATTTTCCCTGGCAGGAATTTTCATCCATCTGGAATGCTGGGCTGAAAAAACCTGCACTTGGCATGCACCGTCGAGCTTTGCGCCCAGGGAAAGGTGGCAGCCTTTGGCTCTCAGGTGCCAATGATGGGGTCCCATTAACCCAGAAAAGGAACAATCCCTTTCTGTCCTGGCACCTTTTCCCAGGGAGGAATCATCGTCCCTCTGGAATTCTGGGCTTAAAAAACAGCATGTGGTAGGCACCGTCGGGCTTTCTACCCAGGGAAAAGGTGGCAGCCTTGGACTCTCAGGTGCCAATGATGGGGCCCCATTAACCCAGGAATACTAAAAATCGCTTTCTGTCTTGGTACCTTTTCCCAGGGTGGAATCTTCGTCTGTCCGGAAAACTGGGCTGAAAAACTACACTTTCCCTGGCACGAATGTGGCACGCTCCGTCAAGGTTTGCGCCCAGGGAAAAGGTGGCAGTCTTGGGCTCTCAGGTGTCAATGATGGGGCCCCATTAACCCTAGAAAAGGAACAATCCCTTTCTGTCCTGGCACCTTTTCCCTGGGAGGAATCTTAATCCGTCTGGAATTCTGGGATGAAAAAAGGCATTTCCCGGATCTGCACCTGGCATGCACCGTCGATTTTGAGCCCACGGTAAAGGTGGCAGCCTTGGGCTCTCAGCTGCCAAAGATGGGGCCGCATTAACCTTAGAAAAGGAACAATCACTTTCTGTCCTGGCGAGTTTCTCCCAGAGAGAAATCATCGTCTGTCTGGAATTCAGGGCTGAATAAAGGGCATGTGGCACGCGCCGTCAGGCTTTGAGCCCAGGGAAAAGGTGACAGCCTTGGGCTGTCAGGTGCCAATGAGGGGGCCGCATTTACCCTAGAACTGGAACAATCGCTTTCTGTCCTGGCACTTTTTCCCTGGGAGGAATCTTCGTCAGTCTGGAAATCTGGGCTGAAAAAAGGCACGTACCCTGACCCGCACCTGGTACTCTCCGTTGTGCTTTGAGACCAGGGAAAAGGTGGCAGTCTTGGGCTCTCAGGTGCCAGTGATGGGGCCCCTTTATTTCTAGAAAAGGCACAATGGCTTTCTGCCCTGGCACATTTTTCCTGGGAGGAATCTTCATCCATCTTGAATTCTGGGATGAAATACGGCATTTGCCCGACGCGCACATGGCATGCACCGTCGAGGTTTGAGCCCAGGGAAAAGATGGCAGCCTTGGGCTCTCAGCTGCCAAAGATGGGGCTGCATTAACCCTAGAAAAGGAACAATCGCTTTCTCTCCTGGCACCTTTTCCCTGGGAGGAATCATCGTTATTCTGGAATTCAGGGCTGAAAAAACCGCATGTGGCATGCACCGTCGGGCTTTGTGCCCAGGGAAAAGGTGGCAGCCTTGGGCTCTCAGGTGCCAATGATGGGTCCCCATTAACCCTAGAAAAGGAACAAACACTTTCTGTCCTGGCACTTTTTAGTTGGCAGGAATCTTCATCCGTCTGGAAATCTGGGCTGAAAAATTACGCTTTCCCGGAACCGCACATGGCACACTCCGTCGAGCTTTGAGGCCAGGGAAAAGGTGGCAGCCTTGGGCTCTCAGGTGCCAATGATGGTGCCTCGTTACCCCAAGAAAAGGAACAATCCCTTTCTGTCCTGGTACATTTTCCCAGGGAGGAATCATCGTCCCTCTGGAATTCTGGGCTTTAAAAACTGCATGTGGTAGGCACAGTCAGGCTTTCCGCCCAGGGAAAAGGTGGCAGTCTTGGGCTCTCAGGTGTCAATGATGGGTCCGCATTAACCCTAGAAATTGAACAATCGCTTTCTCCCCTGGCGCTTTATCCCAGGGTAGAATCTTAAACCGCCTGGTATTCCAGGCTGATAAACGGCACTTTCCCTAAACCGCACGTGGCACACTCCGTCGTGCTTTGAGCCCAGGGAAAAGGTGGCACCCTTGGGCCCTCAAGTGTCAAAACTGGGCTCACATTAACACTAGAAAAAGAACAATCTCATTTTGTCCAGGCACGTTTTCCCTGGCAGGAATCTTCATCCGTCTGGAATTCTGGGTTGAATAACCCGCTAGTGGCACGCGCCGTCGGACTTTGAGCCCAGGGAAAAGGTGGCAGCCTTGGGCTCTCAGGTGCCAGTGATGGGGCCCAATTACCCCTAGGAAAGGCACAATCACTTTCTGCCTTGGCACATTTTCCCTGGGAGGAATCTTCGTCTGTCTGGAATTCTGGGCTGAAAAATGGCACTTTCCCGAACCCGCACTTGGTACGCTTCATCGAGCTTTGAGCCCAGGCAAAAGGTGGCAGCCTTGGACTCTCAGGTGCTAATGATGGGGCACCACTACTCTTAGAAAAGGAACAATTGCTGTCTGTCCCAGCACCTTATCCCTGGGAGGAATCTTGGGCCGTCTGGAATTCTGGGCTGAAAAATGGCATTTTCCCGGAGACGCACGTGCCACATTCCGTCGAGGTTTGAGCCCAGGGGAAAGGTAGCCACCTTGGGCTCTCAGGTGCCAATGATGTGGCCCCATTAACCTAGAAAAGGAACAAACGCTTTTTGTCCTGGCACATTTTCCCTGGGAGGAATCTTGGGCCGTCTGGAATACTGGGCTGAAAACCGGCATTTTCCCAGACCCCCACCTCGCCTGCAATGTTGAGCTTTGAGGCCAGGGAAAAGGTGGCAGCTTTGGGCTCTCAGGTGTCAATGATGGAGCCCCATTAGCCCTAGAAAAGGAACAATCGCTTTCTGTCCTGACACCTTTTCCCTGGGAGGAATCTTCATCCATCTAGAATTCTGGGCTGAAAAACCCGCATGTGACATGGACCTTTGGGGTGTGCGCCCAGAGAAAAGGTGGCAGCCTTGGGCTCTCAGGTGTCAATGATAGGGCTGCATTAACCCTAGAAAAGGAACAATCGATTTCTGTCCTGGAAGCCTTTTCCCTGGGGGGAATCATCGTTAGTCTGGAATTCTGGGCTGAAAAAACCGCATGTGGCATGCACCGCCGGGCTTTGCGCCCAGGCAAAAAGTTGGCAGCCTTGGGCTCTCAGGTGCCAATGATAGGGCCCCATTATCCCTAGAAAAGGCACAATGGCTTTCTGTCCTGGCACCTTTTCCCTGGGAGGAATCTTCATTGGTCTGGAATTCTGGAATGAGAAACGGCAATTTCTGGGACCCTCACGTAGCACGCACGGTCGAGCTTTGCGCCCAGGGTATAGGAGGCAACCTTGGGCTCTCAGGTGCCAATGATGGGGCCCGATTAACCCTAGAAATGGAACAATCGCTTTCTGTCCTGGGAGCCTCTTCCCTGTGAGGAGTCTTCATCCGTCTGGAATTCAGGGCTGAAAAACGGCACTTTCCCGGACAAGAAAGTAGTACGTGCTATTGATGTTTGAGCCCACGGAAAAGGTGGCAGCCTTGAACTCTCAGGTGCCAATGATGGGGCACCATTGACCCTAGAAAAGGACAATTCGATTTCTGACCTGGCACCTTTTCCCTGAGAGGTATCTTCATCCCTCTGGAATTCTGGGCTGAAAAATGGCACTTCCCTTACCCGCAAGTGGCACGCGCCGTTGACATTTGCGCCCAGACAAAAGGTGGCAGCCTTGGGCTCTCAGGTGCCAATGATGGGTCCCCGTTAACACTAGAAAAATAACACTTGCTTTCTGTCCTGACACCTTTTCCCAGACAGGAATTGACTTCGGTCTGGAATTCTTGGCTGAAAAACGGCCCTTTCCCGGACCCGCACAGGGTATGCACCATCGAGCTTTGCACCCAGGGAAAAGGTGGCAGCCTTGGGCTCTCAGGTGCCAATGATGGGGCCCAATTAGCATTACAAAATACACAATGGCTTTGTCTCCTGGTACCTTTTCCCTCTGAGGAATCTTCATAGGTCTGGAATTCTGGGCTGAAAATTGGCACTTTCCTGGACCCACACGTGGAACGCTCCGTCAAGCTTTGCGCCCAGGGAAAAGGTGGCAGCCTTGGGCTCTCAGGTGTCAATTTTGGGGCCCCATTAACCCTAGAAAAGGCACAATCGCTTTCTGTCCTGGCACCTTTTCCCTGGGAGAAATCTTCATCGGCCTCGAATTCTGGGATGAGAAACAGCACATTCCTGGACCCGCAAGTGGCACGCACCGTCGAGCTTTGCGCTCAGGGAAAAGGTTGCAGCCTTCAGCTCTCAGGTGCCAATGATGGGTCCCCATTACTCCTAGAAAAGGAGAAATCGATTCCTGTCCTGGCACCTTTTCCCAGGGAGGAATCTTCATCGGTCTGGAATTCTGGAATGAGAAACGGCAATTTCCTGGACCCTCACGTAGCACGCAGGGTCGAGCTTTGCGCCCAGGGTATAGGAGGCAACCTTGGGCTCTCAGGTGCCAATGATGGGGCCCGATTAACCCTAGAAATGGAACAATCGCTTTCTGTCCTGGGAGCCTCTTCCCTGTGAGGAGTCTTCATCCGTCTGGAATTCAGGGTTGAAAAACGGCTCTTTCCTGGACAAGAAAGTGGTACGCGCCGTTGATGTTTGCGCCCAGGGAAAAGGTGGCAGCCTTGGGCTCTCAGGTGCCAAAGATGGGGCCCCATTAACACTAGATAAATAACAATCGATTTCTGACCTGGCACCTTTTCCCTGAGAGGTATCTTCGTCCGTCTGGAATTCTGGGCTGAAAAATGGCACTTCCCCGGACCCGCAAGTGGCACGCGCCGTCGACATTTGCGCCCAGACAAAAGGTGGCAGCCTTGGGCTCTAAAGTGCCAATGATGGGGCCCCGTTAACACTAGAAAAATAACACTTGCTTTCTGTCCTGACACCTTTTCCCAGACAGGAATTGACTTCCGTCTGGAATTCTGGGCTGAAAAACGGCCCTTTCCCGGACCCACACAGGGTATGCACCATCGAGCTTTGCACCCAGGGAAAAGGTGGCAGTCTTGGGCTCTCAGGTGCCAATGATGGGGCCCAATTAGCATTACAAAATACACAATGGCTTTGTCTCCTGGTACCTTTTCCCTCTGAGGAATCTTCATAGGTCTGGAATTCTGGGCTGAAAAATGGCACTTTCCCGGACCCGCAAGTGGAACGCTCCGTCGAGCTTTGCGCCCAGGGAAAAGGTGGCAGCCTTGGTCTCTCAGGTGTCAATTTTGGGGCCTCATTAACCCTAGAAAAGGCACAATCGCTTTCTGTCCTGGCACCTTTTCCCTGGGAGAAATCTTCATCGACCTGGAATTCTGGGATGAGAAACAGCACATTCCTGGACCTGCAAGTGGCACGCACCGTCGAGCTTTGCGCTCAGGGAAAAGGTTGCAGCCTTGGGCTCTCAGGTGCCAATGATGGGTCCCCATTACTCCTAGAAAAGGAGAAATCGATTCCTGTCCTGGCACCTTTTCCCAGGGAGGAATCTATATCGGTCTGGAATTCTGGAATAAGAAACGGCAATTTCCTGGACCCTCACGTAGCACGCATGGTCGAGCTTTGCGCCCAGGGTATAGGAGGCAACCTTGGGCTCTCAGGTGCCAATGATGGGGCCCGATTAACCCTAGAAATGGAACAATCGCTTTCTGTCCTGGGAGCCTCTTCCCTGTGAGGAGTCTTCATCCGTCTGGAATTCAGGGTTGAAAAACGGCTCTTTCCTGGACAAGAAAGTGGCACGCGCCGTTGATGTTTGCGCCCACGGAAAAGGTGGCAGCCTTGGGCTCTCAGGTGCCAAAGATGGGGCCCCATTATCCCTAGAAAAAGCACAATGGCTTTCTGTCCTGACACCTTTTCCCAGGGAGGAATTGACTTCCGTCTGGAATACCGGGCTGAAAACGGCTCTTTCCCTTACACGCATGTGGCACGCACCGTCGAGCTTTGCGCCCAGGCAAAAAGTGGGAGCCTTGGGCTCTCAGCTGCCAATTTTGGGGCCCCATTAACCCTAGAAAAGGCACAATCGCTTTCTGTCCTGGCACCTTTTCCCAGGGAGAAAATTTTGCTGGCCTGGAATTCTGGGATGAGAAACGGCACATTCCCGGACTTGCAAGTGGCACGCGCCGTCGACATTTGCGCCTAGGGAAAAGGTGGCAGCCTTGGGCTCTCAGGTGCCAAAGATGTGGCCCCATTACCCCTAGAAAAGGCACAATGGCTTTCTGTCCTGACACCTTTTCCCAGAGAGGAATCGACTTCTGTCTGGAATTCTGGGCTGAAAAATGGCCCTTTCCCAGACCCGCACAGGGTATGCACCGTTGAGCGTTGCACCCAGGGAAAAGGTGGCAGCCTTGGGCTCTCAGGTGCCAATGATGGGGCCCCGTTAATACTAGAAAAATAACACTTGCTTTCTGTCCTGGCACCTTTTCCCTGGGAGGAATCTTCGTCCATCTCGAGTTCGGGGTTCAAAAATGGCACTGCCCCAAACCCGCACAAGGTACACACCGTTGAGCTTTGCGCCCAGGGAAAAGGGGGCAGCCTTGGGCTCTCAGGTGCCAATGATGGGGCCCCATTAACCCTACAAAAGGCACAATGGCTTTCTGTCCTGGCACCTTTTCCCTGGGAGGAGCCTTCATTGGTCTGGAATTCTGGGCTGTAAAATGGCACTTTCTGGGACGAGCACGTGGCACGCACTGTCGTGCTTTACGCCCAGGGAAAAGGTTGCAGCCTTGGGCTCTCAGGTGCGAATGATGGGGTCCCGTTAACACTAGATAAATAACAATCGATTTCTGACCTGGCACCTTTTCCATGAGAGGTATCTTCGTCCGTCTGGAATTCTGGGCTGAAAAATGGCACTTCCCTTACCCGCAAGTGGCACGCGCCGTCGACATTTGCGCCCAGACAAAAGGTGGCAGCCTTGGGCTCTCAAGTGCCAATGATGGGGCCCCGTTAACACTAGAAAAATAACACTTGCTTTCTGTCCTGACACCTTTTCCCAGAGAGGAATTGACTTCTGTCTGGAATTCTGGGCTGAAAAACGGCCCTTTCCCGGACCCGCACAGGGTATGCATCGTCCAGCTTTGCAACCAGGGAAAAGGTGGCAGCCTTGGGCTCTCAGGTGCCAATGATTGGGCGCCATTACCATTACAAAATACACAATGACTTTGTCTCCTGGTACCTTTTCCCTCTGAGGAAGCTTCATAGGTCTGGAATTCTGGGCTGAAAAATGGCCCTTTCCCGGACCCGCACGTGGAACGCTCTGTCGAGCTTTGCGCCCAGGGAAAAGGTGGCAGCCTTGGGCTCTCAGGTGTCAATTTTGGGGCCCTATTAACCCTAGAAAAGGCACAATTGCTTTCTGTCCTGGCACCATTTCCCTGGGAGAAATCTTCATCGGCCCCGAATTCTGGGATGAGAAACAGCACATTCCTGGACCCGCAAGTGACACGCACCAGGGAGCTTTACGCTCAGGGAAAAGGTTGCAGCCTTGGGCTCTCAGGTGCCAATGATGGGTCCCCATTACTCCTAGAAAAGGAGAAATCGATTCCTGTCCTGGCACCTTTTCCCAGGGAGGAATCTTCATCGGTCTGGAATTCTGGAATGAGAAACGGCAATTTCCCGAACCCTCACGTAGCACGCATGGTCGAGCTTTGCACCCAGGGTAAAGGTGGCAGCCTTGGGCTCTCAGGTGCCAATGATGGGGCCAGATTACCCCTAGAAAAAGAACAATCGCTTTCTGTCCTGGGAGCCTCTTCCCTGTGAGGGGTCTTCATCAGTCTGGTATTCAGGGCTGAAAAACGGCACTTTCCCGGACAAGAAAGTGGTACGTGCCGTTGATGTTTGCGCCCACGGAAACATATTTCAGGGCACATATTTCTTATGGTTTTCAAAAGTAAATCATGTGCATCTAAAACTCCAGGGCTGGAGCTTGCTTTCACGGTTAAAAGCACTGTTGTTCCTTAGGGGAAGCTCAACCATCAAAATGCAACTTTGCTTTGCTAACAAGTGAAACAGTCGTTTCCTGTCAGACAGAAGGCATCAGGACACATATTTCTTATGGCTTTAGACAGATTCTCATATGCATCTGAGAATCCAGGACTGGATCTTTCTTTCTCGGTGAAAAACAACTTTTTCCTTAGGGGAAGCTCATCTCGCAAACTTTTCAATGTGCAATTTTCAGTGCAACTTTTCGTTGCTAACAAGAGAAACAGCTGATTCTTGCAAGACAGAAGGCATAAGGACACACATGGCTTATGGCTTTGATAAGTGAACCATATGCATCTGAGAATCCAGGCCTGAATCTTTCTTTCTCCGTGAAAAGCACAGTGGTTCTTTAGAGGAGCTCATCTCGCAAAGTGCAACTAACTCTCCCATGATGTGCTAAAGTGTGCCAAGGTTGATTCGTGCCAGACAGAAGGCTGCAAGATACATATTTTTTATTGATTTGGAAAGAGACTTATATGCATCAGATTATCCATGCCTGGAACTTTCTTATTTGGGAAAAGCACAAGTGCCCCTCGAAGCAAGTTCATTTCGCAAAGTGCAACTAGAACTCCCATGGTGCTTTAACAAGAGAAACATGTTGTTCCTGCAAGACAGAACATATAAAGAAACACATTTCTTATGGTTTTGGAAAGTGAATCCTATGCATCTGAGAATCGTGGCCTGGAGCATTCTTACTCTGGGAAAAGCACAGGTGCTCCTTTTAGGAAGTTCATCTCGCAAAGTGCAGCTAATAGTCACATGCTCTGTTAACAACTGTAAGAGTTGATTACTGCCAGAGAGAAGGCATAAGGACACACATTTCTTATGGCTTTGATAAGTGAATCATATGCATTCGAGAATGCAGGTCTGGAGCTTTCTTTCTTGGTGAAAACACAGTTGTTACGTACGGGAAGCTCCTATCACAAAGTGCACCTTAGCTCTTCTAACAGGTGAAACTCTTGATTTCTGACAGACAGGAGACATCAGGGCACATATTTCTTATGGTTTTGGAAAGGAAATCATATACATCTAAAACTCCAGGGCTGGAGCTTGCTTTCACGGTGCAAAGCACTGTTGTTCCTTAGGGGAAGCTCAACGAGCAAAGTGCAACTTTGCTTTGCTAACAAGTGAAACGGTCGATTCCTCTCAGACAGAAGGCATCAGGACACAGTATTCTTATGGCTCTAGTTAGTGAATCACATGCATCAGAGAATCAAGGACTGGAGCCCTCTTTCTGGATGCAAAGCGCAGTTGTTCCTTAGGGGAAGTTCAGCTTGTAAAGAGTAGCATTTTTCGGCTAACAAGTGAAGGAGTCGATTCCTGCCAGAAAGAATGTATCAGGACACATATTTCTTATGGCTTTAGAAAGATTCTCATATGCATCTGAGAACCAAGGACTGGATCTTTCTTTCTCGGTGAAAAACAACATTGTTCCTTAGGGAAGGCTCAACGAGCAAAGTGCAACTTTTCGTTGCTAACAAGAGAAACAGCTGATTCTTGCAAGACAGATGGCATAAGGACACACATTTCATATAGCTTTGTTAAGTGAATAATATGCATCTGAGAATCCAGGCCTAGATATTTCTGTCTCGGAGAAAAACAACTTTGTTCCTTAGGGGAAGCTCAACTCGCAAAGTGCAACTTTTCGTTGCTAACAAGAGAAACAGCTGATTCTTGCAAGACAGAAGGCATAATTACACACATTTCCTATGGCTTTGATAAGTGAATAATATGCATCTGAGAATCCAGGACTGGAGCTTTCTTTCTTGGTGAAAACACAGTTGTTACGTACGGGAAGCTCGTATCGCAAAGAGCACCTTTGCTCTTCTAACACGTGAAACTCTTGATTTCTGACAGACAGGAGACATCAGGGCACATATTTCTTATGGTTTTGGAAAGGAAATCATATACATCTAAAACTTCAGGGCTGGAGCTTGCTTTCACGGTGCAAAGCACTGTTGTTCCTTAGGGGAAGCTCAACGAGCAAAGTGCAACTTTGCTTTGCTAACAAGTGAAACGGTCGATTCCTCTCAGACAGAAGGCATCAGGACCCAGTATTCTTAGGGCTCTGGTTAGTGAATCACATGCATCAGAGAATCCCGGACTGGAGCCCTCTTTCTGGATGCAAAGCACTGGTGTTCCTTAGGGGAAGTTCAGCTCGCAAAGAGTAGCATTTTTCTGCTAACAAGTGAAACAGTCGATTCCTGCCAGAAAGAATGTATCCGGACTCATATTTCTTATGGCTTTAGAAAGATTCTCATAAGCATCTGAGAATCCAGGACTGGATCTTTCTTTCTCGGTGAAAAACAACCTTGTTCCTTAGGGACAGCTCATCTCGCAAAGTGCAACTTTTCGTTGCTAACAAGAGAAACAGCTGATTCTTTTAAGACAGAAAGCATAAGGACACACATTTCTTATGGCTTTGATAAGTGAATAATACGCATCTGAGAATCCAGGCCTGGATCTTTCTGTCTCGGTGAAAAACAACTTTGTTCCTTAGGAGAAGCTCAATTCGTAAAGTGTAACTTTTCGTTGCTAACAAGAGAAACAGCTGATTCTTGCAAGACAGAAGGCATAAGTACACACATTTCATATAGCTTTGATAAGTGAATAATATGCATGTGAGAATCCAGGCCTGGATCTTTCTGTCTCAGGAAAAACAACTTTGTTCCTTAGGGGAAGATCAACTAGCAATGTGAAACTTTTCGTTGCTAACAAGAGAAACAGCTGATTCTTGCAAGACAGAAGGCATAATTAAACACATTTCCTATGGCTTTGATAAGCAAATAATATGCATCTGAGAATCCAGGCCTGGATCTTTCTTTCTCGGTAAAAAACAACTTTGTTCCTTAGGGGAAGTTCAGCTCGCAAAGAGTAGCATTTTTCGGCTAACAAGTGAAACAGTCGATTCCTGCCAGAAAGAATGTATCAGGACACATATTTCTTATGGCTTTAGAAAGATTCTCATATGCATCTGAGAAGTCCAGGACTGGATCTATCTTTCTCGGTGAAAAACAACTTTGTTCCTAAGGGGAGGCTCATCTCGCAAAGTGGAACTTTTCGTTGCTAACAAGAGAAACAGCTGATTCTTTCAAGACAGAAAGCAAAAGGACACATATTTCTTACGGCTTTGATAAGTGAATCATATGCATTCGAGAATGCAGGTCTGGACCTTTCTTTCTTGGTGAAAACACACTTGTTACGTACGGGAAGCTCGTATCGCAAAGTGCACCTTTGCTCTTCTAACACGTGAAACTCTTGATTTCTAACAGACAGGAGACATCAGGGCACAAATTTTTTATGGTTATGGAAAGTAAATCATATACATCTCAAACTCCAGTGCTGGAGCTTGCTTTCACGGTGCAAAGCACTGTTCGTTAGGCGAAGCTTAACGAGCAAAGAGCAACTTTTCTTTGCTAACAAGTGAAACGGTCGATTCCTGTCAGACAGAAGGCATCAGGACCCAGTATTCTTATGGCTCTGGCTAGTGAATCACATGCATCAGAGAATCCAGGACTGGAGCCCTCTTTCTGGATGCAAAGCACTGTTGTTCCTTAGGGGAAGCTCAACGAGCAAAGTGCAACTTTGCTTTGCTAACAAGTGAAACAGTCGATTCCTGCCAGAAAGAATGTATCAGGACACATATTTCTTATGGCTTTAGAAAGATTCCCATATGCATCAGAGAATCCAGGACTGGATCTTTCTTCCTCGGTAAAAAACAACGTTGTTCCTTAGGGGAAGCTCATCCGACAAACTGCAACATTTCCTTCCTAACAAGATAAACAGCTGATTCTTGCAAGACAGAAAGCATAAGGACACACATTTCTTATGGTTTTGGTAAGTGAATAATATGCATCTGAGAATCCAGGACTGAATCTTTCTTTCTGGATGCAAAACACTTGCAAGACAGAAGGCATAAGGACACACATTTCATATAGCTTTGGTAAGTGAATAATATGCATCTGAGAATCCAGGCCTTGATCATTCTCTCTCAGGAAAAACAACGTTGTTCCTTAGGGGAAGCTCATCTCGCAAAGTGCAACTTTTCGTTGCTAACAAGAGAAAGAGCTGATTCTTTCAAGACAGAAAGCATAAGGAAACACATTTCTTATGGCTTTGGAAAGTGAATAATACGCATCTGAGAATCCAGGCCTAGATATTTCTGTCTCGGAGAAAAACAACTTTGTTCCTTAGGGGAAGCTCAACTCGCAAAGTGCAACTTTTCGGTGCTAACAAGAGAAACAGCTGATTCTTGCAAGACAGAAGGCATAATTACACACATTTCCTATGGCTTTGATAAGTGAATTATATGCATCTGAGAATCCAGGACTGGAGCTTTCTTTCTTGGTGAAAACACAGTTGTTACGTACGGGAAGCTCGTATCGCAAAGAGCACCTTTGCTCTTCTAACACGTGAAACTCTTGATTTCTGAAAGACAGGATACATCAGGGCACATATTTCTTATGGTTTTGGAAAGGAAATCATATACATCTAAAACTTCAGGGCTGGAGCTTGCTTTCACGGTGCAAAGCACTGTTGTTTATTAGGGGAAGCTCAACGAGCAAAGTGCAACTTTGCTTTCCTAACAAGTGAAACGGTCGATTCCTCTCAGACAGAAGGCATCAGGACCCAGTATTCTTAGGGCTCTGGTTAGTGAATCACATGCATCAGAGAATCCAGGACTGGAGCCCTCTTTCTGGATGCAAAGCACTGGTGTTCCTTAGGGGAAGTTCAGCTCGCAAAGAGTAGCATTTTTTGGCTAACAAGTGAAACAGTCGATTCCTGCCAGAAAGAATGTATCAGGACACATATTTCTTATGGCTTTAGACAGATTCTCATAAACATCTGAGAATCCAGGACTGGATCTTTCTTTCTCCGTGAAAAACAACCTTGTTCCTTAGGGAAAGCTCAACGAGCAAAGTGCAACTTTTCGTTGCTAACAAGAGAAACAGCTGATTCTTGCAAGACAGAAAGCATAAGGACACACATTTCTTATGGCTTTGATAAGTGAATAATATGCATCTGAGAATCCAGGCCTGGATCTTTCTGTCTCGGTGAAAAACAACTTTGTTCCTTAGGGGAAGCTCATCTCGCAAAGTGCAACTTTTCGTTGCTAACAAGAGAAACAGCTGATTTTTTCAAGACAGAAAGCAAAAGGACACACATTTCCTATGGCTTTGATAAGTGAATTATATGCATCTGAGAATCCAGGACTGGAGCTTTCTTTCTTGGTGAAAACACAGTTGTTACGTACGGGAAGCTCGTATCGCAAAGAGCACCTTTGCTCTTCTAACACGTGAAACTCTTGATTTCTGAAAGACAGGATACATCAGGGCACATATTTCTTATGGTTTTGGAAAGGAAATCATATACATCTAAAACTTCAGGGCTGGAGCTTGCTTTCACGGTGCAAAGCACTGTTGTTCATTAGGGGAAGCTCAACGAGCAAAGTGCAACTTTGCTTTCCTAACAAGTGAAACGGTCGATTCCTGTCAGACAGAAGGCATCAGGACCCAGTATTCTTATGGCTCTGGCTAGTGAATCACATGCATCAGAGAATCCAGGACTGGAGCCCTCTTTCTGGATGCAAAGCACTGGTGTTCCTTAGGGGAAGTTCAGCTCGCAAAGAGTAGCATTTTTTGGCTAACAAGTGAAACAGTCGATTCCTGCCAGAAAGAATGTATCAGGACACATATTTCTTATGGCTTTAGACAGATTCTCATAAACATCTGAGAATCCAGGACTGGATCTTTCTTTCTCGGTGAAAAACAACCTTGTTCCTTAGGGAAAGCTCAACGAGCAAAGTGCAACTTTTCGTTGCTAACAAGAGAAACAGTTGATTCTTGCAAGACAGAAAGCATAAGGACACACATTTCTTATGGCTTTGATAAATGAATAATATGCATCTGAGAATCCAGGCCTGGATCTTTCTGTCTCGGTGAAAAACAACTTTGTTCCTTAGGGGAAGCTCATCTCGCAAAGTGCAACTTTTCGTTGCTAACAAGAGAAACAGCTGATTTTTTCAAGACAGAAAGCAAAAGGACACACATTTCCTATGGCTTTGATAAGTGAATTATATGCATCTGAGAATCCAGGACTGGAGCTTTCTTTCTTGGTGAAAACACAGTTGTTACGTACGGGAAGCTCGTATCGCAAAGAGCACCTTTGCTCTTCTAACACGTGAAACTCTTGATTTCTGAAAGACAGGATACATCAGGGCACATATTTCTTATGGTTTTGGAAAGGAAATCATATACATCTAAAACTCCAGGGCTGGAGCTTGCTTTCACGGTGCAAAGCACTGTTGTTCGTTAGGCGAAGATCAACGAGCAAAGTGCAACTTTGCTTTGCTAACAAGTGAAACAGTCGATTCCTCTCAGACTGAAGGCATCAGGACACAGTATTCTTATGGCTCTAGTTAGTGAATCACATGCATCAGAGAATCAAGGACTGGAGCCCTCTTTCTGGATACAAAGCGCAGTTGTTCCTTAGGGGAAGTTCAGCTTGTAAAGAGTAGCATTTTTCGGCTAACAAGTGAAACAGTCGATTCCTGCCAGAAAGAATGTATCAGGACACATATTTCTTATGGCTTTAGAAAGATTCTCATATGCATCTGAGAAGTCCAGGACTGGATCTTTCTTTCTCGGTGAAAAACAACTTTGTTCCTAAGGGGAGGCTCAACGAGCAAAGTGCAACTTTTCTTTGCTAACAAGAGAAACAGCTGATTCTTGCAAGACAGAAGGCATAAGAACACACATTTCATAGAGCTTTCTTAAGTGAATAATATGCATTCGAGAATCCAGGCCTTGATCATTCTGTCTCAGGAAAAACAACGTTGTTCCTTAGGGGAAGCTCATCTCGCAAAGTGCAACTTTTCGTTGCTAAGAAGAGAAACAGCTGATTCTTGCAAGACAGCAAGCATAATTACACACATTTCCTATGGCTTTGATAAGTGAATAATATGCATCTGAGAATCCAGGACTGGAGCTTTCTTTCTTGGTGAAAACACAGTTGTTACGTACGGGAAGCTCGTATCGCAAAGAGCACCTTTGCTCTTCTAACACGTGAAACTCTTGATTTCTGACAGACAGGAGACATCAGGGCACATATTTCTTATGGTTTTGGAAAGGAAATCATATACATCTAAAACTTCAGGGCTGGAGCTTGCTTTCACGGTGCAAAGCACTGTTGTTCCTTAGGGGAAGCTCAACGAGCAAAGTGCAACTTTGCTTTGCTAACAAGTGAAACGGTCGATTCCTCTCAGACAGAAGGCATCAGGACCCAGTATTCTTAGGGCTCTGGTTAGTGAATCACATGCATCAGAGAATCCAGGACTGGAGCCCTCTTTCTGGATGCAAAGCACTGGTGTTCCTTAGGGGAAGTTCAGCTCGCAAAGAGTAGCATTTTTCGGCTAACAAGTGAAACAGTCGATTCCTGCCAGAAAGAATGTATCAGGACACATATTTCTTATGGCTTTAGAAAGACTCTCATATGCATCTGAGAAGTCCAGGACTGGATCTATCTTTCTTGGTGAAAAACAACTTTGTTCCTAAGGGGAGGCTCATCTCGCAAAGTGGAACTTTTCGTTGCTAACAAGAGAAACAGCTGATTCTTTCAAGACAGAAAGCAAAAGGACACATATTTCTTACGGCTTTGATAAGTGAATCATATGCATTCGAGAATGCAGGTCTGGACCTTTCTTTCTTGGTGAAAACACACTTGTTACGTACGGGAAGCTCGTATCGCAAAGTGCACCTTTGCTCTTCTAACACGTGAAACTCTTGATTTCTGACAGACAGGAGACATCAGGGCACAAATTTTTTATGGTTATGGAAAGTAAATCATATACATCTCAAACTCCAGTGCTGGAGCTTGCTTTCACGGTGCAAAGCACTGTTCGTTAGGCGAAGCTCAACGAGCAAAGAGCAACTTTTCTTTGCTAACAAGTGAAACGGTCGATTCCTGTCAGACAGAAGGCATCAGGACCCAGTATTCTTATGGCTCTGGCTAGTGAATCACATGCATCAGAGAATCCAGGACTGGAGCTCTCTTTCTGGATGCAAAGCACTGTTGTTCCTTAGGGGAAGCTCAACGAGCAAAGTGCAACTTTGCTTTGCTAACAAGTGAAACAGTCGATTCCTGCCAGAAAGAATGTATCAGGACACATATTTCTTATGGCTTTAGAAAGATTCCCATATGCATCAGAGAATCCAGGACTGGATCTTTCTTCCTCGGTAAAAAACAACGTTGTTCCTTAGGGGAAGCTCATCCGACAAACTGCAACATTTCCTTCCTAACAAGATAAACAGCTGATTCTTGCAAGACAGAAAGCATAAGGACACACATTTCTTATGGTTTTGGTACGTGAATAATATGCATCTGAGAATCCAGGACTGAATCTTTCTTTCTGGATGCAAAACACTTGCAAGACAGAAGGCATAAGGACACACATTTCATATAGCTTTGGTAAGTGAATAATATGCATCTGAGAATCCAGGCCTTGATCATTCTCTCTCAGGAAAAACAACGTTGTTCCTTAGGGGAAGCTCATCTCGCAAAGTGCAACTTTTCGTTGCTAACAAGAGAAAGAGCTGATTCTTTCAAGACAGAAAGCATAAGGAAACACATTTCTTATGGCTTTGGAAAGTGAATAATACGCATCTGAGAATCCAGGCCTAGATATTTCTGTCTCGGAGAAAAACAACTTTGTTCCTTAGGGGAAGCTCAACTCGCAAAGTGCAACTTTTCGGTGCTAACAAGAGAAACACTTGATTCTTGCAAGACAGAAGGCATAATTACACACATTTCCTATGGCTTTGATAAGTGAATTATATGCATCTGAAAATCCAGGACTGGAGCTTTCTTTCTTGGTGAAAACACAGTTGTTACGTACGGAAAGCTCGTATCGCAAAGAGCACATTTGCTCTTCTAACACGTGAAACTCTTGATTTCTGAAAGACAGGATACATCAGGGCACATATTTCTTATGGTTTTGGAAAGGAAATCATATATATCTAAAACTTCAGGGCTGGAGCTTGCTTTCACGGTGCAAAGCACTGTTGTTCATTAGGGGAAGCTCAACGAGCAAAGTGCAACTTTGCTTTGCTAACAAGTGAAACGGTCGATTCCTCTCAGACAGAAGGCATCAGGACCCAGTATTCTTAGGGCTCTGGTTAGTGAATCACATGCATCAGAGAATCCAGGACTGGAGCCCTCTTTCTGGATGCAAAGCACTGGTGTTCCTTAGGGGAAGTTCAGCTCGCAAAGAGTAGCATTTTTTGGCTAACAAGTGAAACAGTCGATTCCTGCCAGAAAGAATGTATCAGGACACATATTTCTTATGGCTTTAGACAGATTCTCATAAACATCTGAGAATCCAGGACTGGATCTTTCTTTCTCGGTGAAAAACAACCTTGTTCCTTAGGGAAAGCTCAACGAGCAAAGTGCAACTTTTCGTTGCTAACAAGAGAAACAGCTGATTCTTGCAAGACAGAAAGCATAAGGACACACATTTCTTATGGCTTTGATAAATGAATAATATGCATCTGAGAATCCAGGCCTGGATCTTTCTGTCTCGGTGAAAAACAACTTTGTTCCTTAGGGGAAGCTCATCTCGCAAAGTGCAACTTTTCGTTGCTAACAAGAGAAAGGGCTGATTTTTTTCAAGACAGAAAGCAAAAGGACACACATTTCCTATGGCTTTGATAAGTGAATTATATGCATCTGAGAATCCAGGACTGGAGCTTTCTTTCTTGGTGAAAACACAGTTGTTACGTACGGGAAGGTCCTATCGCAAAGAGCACCTTTGCTCTTCTAACACGTGAAACTCTTGATTTCTGAAAGACAGGATACATCAGGGCACATATTTCTTATGGTTTTGGAAAGGAAATCATATACATCTAAAACTCCAGGGCTGGAGCTTGCTTTCACGGTGCAAAGCACTGTTGTTCGTTAGGCGAAGCTCAACGAGCAAAGTGCAACTTTGCTTTGCTAACAAGTGAAACAGTCGATTCCTCTCAGACTGAAGGCATCAGGACACAGTATTCTTATGGCTCTAGTTAGTGAATCACATGCATCAGAGAATCAAGGACTGGAGCCCTCTTTCTGGATGCAAAGCGCAGTTGTTCCTTACGGGAAGTTCAGCTCGTAAAGAGTAGCATTTTTCGGCTAACAAGTGAAACAGTCGATTCCTGCCAGAAAGAATGTATCAGGACACATATTTCTTATGGCTTTAGAAACATTCTCATATGCATCTGAAAATCCAGGCCTGGATCTTTCTTTCTCGGTGAAAAACAGCATTGTTCCTTTAAGGGAGGCTCAACGAGCAAAGTGCAACTTTTCTTTGCTAACAAGAGAAACAGCTGATTCTTGCAAGACAGAAGGCATAAGGACACACATTTCATAGAGCTTTCTTAAGTGAATAATATGCATCTGAGAATCCAGGCCTAGATCATTCTGTCTCAGGAAAAACAACTTTGTTCCTTAGGGGAAGGTCAACTCGCAAAGTGCAACTTTTCGTTGCTAACAAGAGAAACAGCTGATTCTTGCAAGACAGAAGGCATAATTAAACACATTTCCTATGGCTTTGATAAGTGAATAATATGCATCTGAGAATCCAGGCCTGGATCTTTCTTTCTCGGTAAAAAACAACTTTGTTCCTTAGGGGAAGTTCAGCTGGCAAAGAGTAGCATTTTTCGGCTAACAAGTGAAACAGTCGATTCCTGCCAGAAAGAATGTATCAGGACACATATTTCTTATGGCTTTAGAAAGATTCTCATAAGCATCTGAGAAGTCCAGGACTGGATCTATCTTTCTCGGTGAAAAACAACTTTGTTCCTAAGGGGAGGCTCAACGAGCAAAGTGCAACTTTTCTTTGCTAACAAGAGAAACAGCTGATTCTTGCAAGACAGAAGGCATAAGAACACACATTTCATATAGCTTTGGTAAGTGAATAATATGCATCTGAGAATCCAGGCCTTGATCAATCTGTCTCAGGAAAAACAACGTTGTTCCTTAGGGGAAGCTCATCTCGCAAAGTGCAACTTTTCGTTGCTAACAAGAGAAACAGCTGATTCTTGCAAGACAGAAGGCATAATTACACACATTTCTTACGGCTTTGGAAAGTGAATAATACGCATCTGAGAATCCAGGCCTAGATATTTCTGTCTCGGTGAAAAACAACTTTGTTCCTTAGGGGAAGCTCAACTCGCAAAGTGCAACTTTTCGGTGCTAACAAGAGAAACAGCTGATTCTTGCAAGACAGAAGGCATAAGAACACACATTTCATATAGCTTTGGTAAGTGAATAATATGCATCTGAGAATCCAGGCCTTGATCATTCTGTCTCAGGAAAAACAACTTTGTTCCTTAGGGGAAGGTCAACTCGCAAAGTGCAACATTTCGTTGCTAACAAGAGAAACAGCTGATTCTTGCAAGACAGAAGGCATAAGGAAACACATTTCTTATGGCTTTGGTAAGTGAATAATATGCATTCGAGAATCCAGGACTGGATCTTTCCTTCTCGCTGAAAAACAACTTTGTTCCTTAGGGGAAGCTCAACTCGCAAAGTGCAACTTTTCGTTGCTAACAAGAGAAACAGCTGATTCTTTCAAGACAGAAAGCAAAAGGACGCACATTTCTTATGGCTTTGATAAGTGAATCATATGCATTCGAGAATGCAGGTCTGGAGCTTTCTTTCTTGGTGAAAACACACTTGTTACGTACGGGAAGTTCCTATCCCAAAGTGCACCTTTGCTCTTCTAAAACGTGAAACTCTTGATTTCTGACAGACAGGAGACATCAGGGCACATATTTCTTATGGTTTTTGAAAGGAAATCATATACATCTAAAACTTCAGGGCTGGAGCTTGCTTTCACGGTGCAAAGCACTGTTCTTCCTTAGGGGAATCTCAACGAGCAAAGTGCAACTTTGCTTTGCTAACAAGTGAACCGGTCGATTCCTGTCAGACAGAAGGCTTCAGGACCCAGTATTCTTATGGCTCTGGCTAGTGAATCACATGCAACAGGGAATCCAGGACTGGAGCTCTCTTTCTGGATGTAAGGCACAGTTGTTCCTTAGGGGAAGTTCAACGAGCAAAGTGCAACTTTGCTTTCCTAACAAGTGAAACGGTCGATTCCTCTCAGACAGAAGGCATCAGGACCCAGTATTCTTAGGGCTCTGGTTAGTGAATCACATGCATCAGAGAATCCAGGACTGGAGCCCTCTTTCTGGATGCAAAGCACTGGTGTTCCTTAGGGGAAGTTCAGCTTGTAAAGAGTAGCATTTTACGGCTAACAAATGAAACAGTCGATTCCTGCCAGAAAGAATGTATCAGGACCCATATTTCTTATGGCTTTAGAAAGATTCTCATATGCATCTGAGAACCAAGGACTGGATCTTTCTTTCTCGGTGAAAAACAACCTTGTTCCTTAGGGGAAGCTCATCTCGCAAAGTGCAACTTTTCGTTGCTAACAAGAGAAACAGCTGATTCTTGCAAGACAGTAAGCATAAGGACACATATCTTATGGCTTTGGTAAGTGAATAATATGCATCTGAGAATCCAGGCCTGGATCTTTCTTTCTCGGTGAAAAACAACGTTGTTCCTTAGGGGAAGCTCAACTCGCAAAGTGGAACTTTTCGTTGCTAACAAGAGAAACACCTGATTTTTTCAAGACAGAAAGCAAAAGGACACACATTGCTTATGGCTTTGATAAGTGAATCATATGCATTCGAGAATGCAGGTCTGGACCTTTCTTTCTTGGTGAAAACACAGTTGTTACTTACGGGAAGCTCGTATCGCAAAGTGCACCTTTGCTCTTCTAACACGTGAAACTCTTGTTTTCTGACAGACAGGAGACATCAGGGCACATATTTCTTAAGGTTTTAAAAAGTAAATCATATACATCTAAAACTCCAGGGCTGGAGCTTGCCTTCACGGTGCAAAGCACTGTTGTTCCTTAGGGGAAGCTCAACGAGCAAAGTGCAACTTTGCTTTGCTAACAAGAGAAACAGTCGATTCCTGCCAGAAAGAATGTATCAGGACACATATTTCTTATGGCTTTAGAAACATTCTCATATGCATTTGAGAATCCAGGACTGGATCTTTCTTTCTCGGTGAAAAACATCATTGTTACTTAGGGGAGGCTCATCTCGCAAAGTGCAACTTTTCTTTGCTAACAAGAGAAACAGCTGATTCTTGCAAGAAAGAAGGCATAAGAACACATATTTCATATAGCTTTGGTAAGTGAATAATATGCATCTGAGAATCCAGGCCTTGATCATTCTGTCTCAGGAAAAACAACGTTGTTCCTTAGGGGAAGCTCATCTCGCAAAGTGCAACTTTTCGTTGCTAAGAAGAGAAACAGCTGATTCTTGCAAGACAGCAAGCATAAGGACACACATTTCTTATGGCTTTGGTAAGTGAATAATACGCATCTGAGAATGCATGCCTAGATCTTTCTGTCTCGGTGAAAAACAACTTTGTTCCTTAGGGGAAGCTCAACTCGCAAAGTGTAACTTTTCGTTTCTAACAAGAGAAACACCTGATTTTTTCAAGACAGAAAGTATAAAGACACATATTTCTTATGGCTTTGATAAATGAATCAAATGCATTCGAGAATGCAGGTCTGGAGCTTTCTTTCTTGGTGAAAACACACTTGTTACGTACGGGAAGGTCCTATCGCAAAGAGCACCTTTGCTCTTCTAACACGTGAAACTCTTGATTTCTGACAGACAGGAGACATCAGGGCACATATTTCTTATGGTTTTGGAAAGTATATCATATACATCTAAAACTCCAGGGCTGGAGCTTGCTTTCACGGTGCAAAGCACTGTTGTTCCTTAGGGGAAGCTCAACAAGCAAAGTGCAACTTTGCTTTGCTAACAAGTGAAACAGTCGATTCCTGTCAGAGAGAAGGCATCAGGACACAGTATTCCTATGGCTCTGGTTAGTGAATCAACTGCATCAGAGAATCCAGGACTGGAGCCCTCTTTCTGGATGCAAAGCGCAGTTGTTCCTTAGGGGAAGTTCAGCTTGTAAAGAGCAGCATTTTTCGGCTAACAAGTGAAACAGTCGATTCCTGCCAGAAAGAATGTATCAGGACACATATTTCTTATGGCTTTAGAAAGATTCTCATATGCATCTGAGAACCAAGGACTGGATCTTTCTTTCTCGGTGAAAAACAACGTTGTTCCTTAGGGGAAGCTCATCTCGCAAAGTGCAACTTTTCGTTGCTAACAAGAGAAACAGCTGATTCTTGCAAGACAGAAAGCATAAGGACACACATTTCTTATGGCTTTGGTAAGTGAATAATATGCATCTGAGAATCCAGGACTGAATCTTTCTTTCTGGATGCAAAGCACTGTTGTTCCTTAGGGGAAGTTCAACGAGCAAAGTGCAACTTTGCTTTGCTAACAAGTGAAACGGTCGATTCCTCTCTGACAGAAGGCATCAGGACACAGTATTCTTATGGCTCTAGTTTGTGAATCACATGCATCAGGGAATCCAGGACTGGAGCTCTCTTTCTGGATGCAAAGCACAGTTGTTCCTTAGGGGAATCTCAACGAGCAAAGTGCAACTTTGCTTTGCTAACAAGTGAAAAAGTCGATTCCTGTCAGACAGAAGGCATCAGGACACACATTTCTTATGGCTTCAGTAAGTGAATGATATGCATCAGAGAATCCAGGCCTGGATCTTTCTTTCTCGGTGAAAAACAACTTTGTTCCTTAGGGGAAGCTCAACTCGCAAAGTGCAACTTTTCGTTGCTAACAAGAGAAACAGCTGATTCTTTCAAAACAGAAAGCATAAGGACACACATTTCTTATGGCTTTGATAAGTGAATCATATGCATTCGAGAATGCAGGTCTGGACCTTTCTTTCTCGGTGAAAAACAACCTTGTTCCTTAGGGGAAGCTCATCTCGCAAAGTGCAACTTTTCGTTGCTAACAAGAGAAACAGCTGATTCTTGCAAGACAGCAAGCATAAGGACACACATTTCTTATGGCTTTGGTAAGTGAATAATACGCATCTGAGAATGTAGGCCTAGATCTTTCTGTCTCAGGGAAAAACAACTTTGTTCCTTAGGGGAAGCTCATCTCGCAAAGTGGAACTTTTCGTTGCTAACAAGAGAAACACCTGATTTTTTCAAGACAGAAAGTATAAAGACACATATTTCTTATGGCTTTGATAAATGAATCAAATGCATTCGAGAATGCAGGTCTGGAGCTTTCTTTCTTGGTGAAAACACACTTGTTATGTACGGGAAGCTCGTATCGCAAAGTGCACCTTTGCTCTTCTAACACGTGAAACTCTTGTTTTCTGACAGACAGGAGACATCAGGGCACATATTTCTTAAGGTTTTAAAAAGTAAATCATATACATCTAAAACTCCAGGGCTGGAGCTTGCCTTCACGGTGCAAAGCACTGTTGTTCCTTAGGGGAAGCTCAACGAGCAAAGTGCAACTTTGCTTTGCTAACAAGTGAAACAGTCGATTCCTGCCAGAAAGAATGTATCAGGACACATATTTCTTATGGCTTTAGAAACATTCTCATATGCATTTGAGAATCCAGGACTGGATCTTTCTTTCTCGGTGAAAAACATCATTGTTACTTAGGGGAGGCTCATCTCGCAAAGTGCAACTTTTCGTTGCTAACAAGAGAAACAGCTGATTCTTGCAAGACAGAAGGCATAAGAACACATATTTCATATAGCTTTGGTAAGTGAATAATATGCATCTGAGAATCCAGGCCTTGATCATTCTGTCTCAGGAAAAACAACGTTGTTCCTTAGGGGAAGCTCATCTCGCAAAGTGCAACTTTTCGTTGCTAAGAAGAGAAACAGCTGATTCTTGCAAGACAGCAAGCATAAGGACACACATTTCTTATGGCTTTGGTAAGTGAATAATACGCATCTGAGAATGCATGCCTAGATCTTTCTGTCTCGGTGAAAAACAACTTTGTTCCTTAGGGGAAGCTCAACTCGCAAAGTGTAACTTTTCGTTTCTAACAAGAGAAACACCTGATTTTTTCAAGACAGAAAGTATAAAGACACATATTTCTTATGGCTTTGATAAATGAATCAAATGCATTCGAGAATGCAGGTCTGGAGCTTTCTTTCTTGGTGAAAACACACTTGTTACGTACGGGAAGGTCCTATCGCAAAGAGCACCTTTGCTCTTCTAACACGTGAAACTCTTGATTTCTGACAGACAGGAGACATCAGGGCACATATTTCTTATGGTTTTGGAAAGTATATCATATACATCTAAAACTCCAGGGCTGGAGCTTGCTTTCACGGTGCAAAGCACTGTTGTTCCTTAGGGGAAGCTCAACAAGCAAAGTGCAACTTTGCTTTGCTAACAAGTGAAACAGTCGATTCCTGTCAGAGAGAAGGCATCAGGACACAGTATTCCTATGGCTCTGGTTAGTGAATCAACTGCATCAGAGAATCCAGGACTGGAGCCCTCTTTCTGGATGCAAAGCGCAGTTGTTCCTTAGGGGAAGTTCAGCTTGTAAAGAGCAGCATTTTTCGGCTAACAAGTGAAACAGTCGATTCCTGCCAGAAAGAATGTATCAGGACACATATTTCTTATGGCTTTAGAAAGATTCTCATATGCATCTGAGAACCAAGGACTGGATCTTTCTTTCTCGGTGAAAAACAACGTTGTTCCTTAGGGGAAGCTCATCTCGCAAAGTGCAACTTTTCGTTGCTAACAAGAGAAACAGCTGATTCTTGCAAGACAGAAAGCATAAGGACACACATTTCTTATGGCTTTGGTAAGTGAATAATATGCATCTGAGAATCCAGGACTGAATCTTTCTTTCTGGATGCAAAGCACTGTTGTTCCTTAGGGGAAGTTCAACGAGCAAAGTGCAACTTTGCTTTGCTAACAAGTGAAACGGTCGATTCCTCTCTGACAGAAGGCATCAGGACACAGTATTCTTATGGCTCTAGTTTGTGAATCACATGCATCAGGGAATCCAGGACTGGAGCTCTCTTTCTGGATGCAAAGCACAGTTGTTCCTTAGGGGAATCTCAACGAGCAAAGTGCAACTTTGCTTTGCTAACAAGTGAAAAAGTCGATTCCTGTCAGACAGAAGGCATCAGGACACACATTTCTTATGGCTTCAGTAAGTGAATGATATGCATCAGAGAATCCAGGCCTGGATCTTTCTTTCTCGGTGAAAAACAACTTTGTTCCTTAGGGGAAGCTCAACTCGCAAAGTGCAACTTTTCGTTGCTAACAAGAGAAACAGCTGATTCTTTCAAAACAGAAAGCATAAGGACACACATTTCTTATGGCTTTGATAAGTGAATCATATGCATTCGAGAATGCAGGTCTGGACCTTTCTTTCTCGGTGAAAAACAACCTTGTTCCTTAGGGGAAGCTCATCTCGCAAAGTGCAACTTTTCGTTGCTAACAAGAGAAACAGCTGATTCTTGCAAGACAGCAAGCATAAGGACACACATTTCTTATGGCTTTGGTAAGTGAATAATACGCATCTGAGAATGTAGGCCTAGATCTTTCTGTCTCAGGGAAAAACAACTTTGTTCCTTAGGGGAAGCTCATCTCGCAAAGTGGAACTTTTCGTTGCTAACAAGAGAAACACCTGATTTTTTCAAGACAGAAAGTATAAAGACACATATTTCTTATGGCTTTGATAAATGAATCAAATGCATTCGAGAATGCAGGTCTGGAGCTTTCTTTCTTGGTGAAAACACACTTGTTATGTACGGGAAGCTCGTATCGCAAAGTGCACCTTTGCTCTTCTAACACGTGAAACTCTTGTTTTCTGACAGACAGGAGACATCAGGGCACATATTTCTTAAGGTTTTAAAAAGTAAATCATATACATCTAAAACTCCAGGGCTGGAGCTTGCCTTCACGGTGCAAAGCACTGTTGTTCCTTAGGGGAAGCTCAACGAGCAAAGTGCAACTTTGCTTTGCTAACAAGTGAAACAGTCGATTCCTGCCAGAAAGAATGTATCAGGACACATATTTCTTATGGCTTTAGAAACATTCTCATATGCATTTGAGAATCCAGGACTGGATCTTTCTTTCTCGGTGAAAAACATCATTGTTACTTAGGGGAGGCTCATCTCGCAAAGTGCAACTTTTCGTTGCTAACAAGAGAAACAGCTGATTCTTGCAAGACAGAAGGCATAAGAACACATATTTCATATAGCTTTGGTAAGTGAATAATATGCATCTGAGAATCCAGGCCTTGATCATTCTGTCTCAGGAAAAACAACGTTGTTCCTTAGGGGAAGCTCATCTCGCAAAGTGCAACTTTTCGTTGCTAAGAAGAGAAACAGCTGATTCTTGCAAGACAGCAAGCATAAGGACACACATTTCTTATGGCTTTGGTAAGTGAATAATACGCATCTGAGAATGCATGCCTAGATCTTTCTGTCTCGGTGAAAAACAACTTTGTTCCTTAGGGGAAGCTCAACTCGCAAAGTGTAACTTTTCGTTTCTAACAAGAGAAACACCTGATTTTTTCAAGACAGAAAGTATAAAGACACATATTTCTTATGGCTTTGATAAATGAATCAAATGCATTCGAGAATGCAGGTCTGGAGCTTTCTTTCTTGGTGAAAACACACTTGTTACGTACGGGAAGGTCCTATCGCAAAGAGCACCTTTGCTCTTCTAACACGTGAAACTCTTGATTTCTGACAGACAGGAGACATCAGGGCACATATTTCTTATGGTTTTGGAAAGTATATCATATACATCTAAAACTCCAGGGCTGGAGCTTGCTTTCACGGTGCAAAGCACTGTTGTTCCTTAGGGGAAGCTCAACAAGCAAAGTGCAACTTTGCTTTGCTAACAAGTGAAACAGTCGATTCCTGTCAGAGAGAAGGCATCAGGACACAGTATTCCTATGGCTCTGGTTAGTGAATCAACTGCATCAGAGAATCCAGGACTGGAGCCCTCTTTCTGGATGCAAAGCGCAGTTGTTCCTTAGGGGAAGTTCAGCTTGTAAAGAGCAGCATTTTTCGGCTAACAAGTGAAACAGTCGATTCCTGCCAGAAAGAATGTATCAGGACACATATTTCTTATGGCTTTAGAAAGATTCTCATATGCATCTGAGAACCAAGGACTGGATCTTTCTTTCTCGGTGAAAAACAACGTTGTTCCTTAGGGGAAGCTCATCTCGCAAAGTGCAACTTTTCGTTGCTAACAAGAGAAACAGCTGATTCTTGCAAGACAGAAAGCATAAGGACACACATTTCTTATGGCTTTGGTAAGTGAATAATATGCATCTGAGAATCCAGGACTGAATCTTTCTTTCTGGATGCAAAGCACTGTTGTTCCTTAGGGGAAGTTCAACGAGCAAAGTGCAACTTTGCTTTGCTAACAAGTGAAACGGTCGATTCCTCTCTGACAGAAGGCATCAGGACACAGTATTCTTATGGCTCTAGTTTGTGAATCACATGCATCAGAGAATCCAGGACTGGAGCTCTTTTTCTGGATGCAAAGCACAGTTGTTCCTTAGGGGAATCTCAACGAGCAAAGTGCAACTTTGCTTTGCTAACAAGTGAAACAGTCGATTCCTGTCAGACAGAAGGCATCAGGACACACATTTCTTATGGCTTCAGTAAGTGAATGATATGCATCAGAGAATCCAGGCCTGGATCTTTCTTTCTCGGTGAAAAACAACTTTGTTCCTTAGGGGAAGCTCAACTCGCAAAGTGCAACTTTTCGTTGCTAACAAGAGAAACAGCTGATTCTTTCAAAACAGAAAGCATAAGGACACACATTTCTTATGGCTTTGATAAGTGAATCATATGCATTCGAGAATGCAGGTCTGGACCTTTCTTTCTCGGTGAAAAACAACCTTGTTCCTTAGGGGAAGCTCGTCTCGCAAAGTGCAACTTTTCGTTGCTAACAAGAGAAACAGCTGATTCTTGCAAGACAGCAAGCATAAGGACACACATTTCTTATGGCTTTGGTAAGTGAATAATACGCATCTGAGAATGTAGGCCTAGATCTTTCTGTCTCAGGGAAAAACAACTTTGTTCCTTAGGGGAAGCTCAACTCGCAAAGTGTAACTTTTCGTTTCTAACAAGAGAAACACCTGATTTTTTCAAGACAGAAAGTATAAAGACACATATTTCTTATGGCTTTGATAAATGAATCAAATGCATTCGAGAATGCAGGTCTGGAGCTTTCTTTCTTGGTGAAAACACACTTGTTACGTACGGGAAGGTCCTATCGCAAAGAGCACCTTTGCTCTTCTAACACGTGAAACTCTTGATTTCTGACAGACAGGAGACATCAGGGCACATATTTCTTATGGTTTTGGAAAGTATATCATATACATCTAAAACTCCAGGGCTGGAGCTTGCTTTCACGGTGCAAAGCACTGTTGTTCCTTAGGGGAAGCTCAACAAGCAAAGTGCAACTTTGCTTTGCTAACAAGTGAAACAGTCGATTCCTGTCAGAGAGAAGGCATCAGGACACAGTATTCCTATGGCTCTGGTTAGTGAATCAACTGCATCAGAGAATCCAGGACTGGAGCCCTCTTTCTGGATGCAAAGCGCAGTTGTTCCTTAGGGGAAGTTCAGCTTGTAAAGAGCAGCATTTTTCGGCTAACAAGTGAAACAGTCGATTCCTGCCAGAAAGAATGTATCAGGACACATATTTCTTATGGCTTTAGAAAGATTCTCATATGCATCTGAGAACCAAGGACTGGATCTTTCTTTCTCGGTGAAAAACAACGTTGTTCCTTAGGGGAAGCTCATCTCGCAAAGTGCAACTTTTCGTTGCTAACAAGAGAAACAGCTGATTCTTGCAAGACAGAAAGCATAAGGACACACATTTCTTATGGCTTTGGTAAGTGAATAATATGCATCTGAGAATCCAGGACTGAATCTTTCTTTCTGGATGCAAAGCACTGTTGTTCCTTAGGGGAAGTTCAACGAGCAAAGTGCAACTTTGCTTTGCTAACAAGTGAAACGGTCGATTCCTCTCTGACAGAAGGCATCAGGACACAGTATTCTTATGGCTCTAGTTTGTGAATCACATGCATCAGAGAATCCAGGACTGGAGCTCTTTTTCTGGATGCAAAGCACAGTTGTTCCTTAGGGGAATCTCAACGAGCAAAGTGCAACTTTGCTTTGCTAACAAGTGAAACAGTCGATTCCTGTCAGACAGAAGGCATCAGGACACACATTTCTTATGGCTTCAGTAAGTGAATGATATGCATCAGAGAATCCAGGCCTGGATCTTTCTTTCTCGGTGAAAAACAACTTTGTTCCTTAGGGGAAGCTCAACTCGCAAAGTGCAACTTTTCGTTGCTAACAAGAGAAACAGCTGATTCTTTCAAAACAGAAAGCATAAGGACACACATTTCTTATGGCTTTGATAAGTGAATCATATGCATTCGAGAATGCAGGTCTGGACCTTTCTTTCTCGGTGAAAAACAACCTTGTTCCTTAGGGGAAGCTCATCTCGCAAAGTGCAACTTTTCGTTGCTAACAAGAGAAACAGCTGATTCTTGCAAGACAGCAAGCATAAGGACACACATTTCTTATGGCTTTGGTAAGTGAATAATACGCATCTGAGAATGTAGGCCTAGATCTTTCTGTCTCAGGGAAAAACAACTTTGTTCCTTAGGGGAAGCTCATCTCGCAAAGTGGAACTTTTCGTTGCTAACAAGAGAAACACCTGATTTTTTCAAGACAGAAAGTATAAAGACACATATTTCTTATGGCTTTGATAAATGAATCAAATGCATTCGAGAATGCAGGTCTGGAGCTTTCTTTCTTGGTGAAAACACACTTGTTACGTACGGGAAGGTCCTATCGCAAAGAGCACCTTTGCTCTTCTAACACGTGAAACTCTTGATTTCTGACAGACAGGAGACATCAGGGCACATATTTCTTATGGTTTTGGAAAGTATATCATATACATCTAAAACTCCAGGGCTGGAGCTTGCTTTCACGGTGCAAAGCACTGTTGTTCCTTAGGGGAAGCTCAACAAGCAAAGTGCAACTTTGCTTTGCTAACAAGTGAAACAGTCGATTCCTGTCAGAGAGAAGGCATCAGGACACAGTATTCCTATGGCTCTGGTTAGTGAATCAACTGCATCAGAGAATCCAGGACTGGAGCCCTCTTTCTGGATGCAAAGCGCAGTTGTTCCTTAGGGGAAGTTCAGCTTGTAAAGAGCAGCATTTTTCGGCTAACAAGTGAAACAGTCGATTCCTGCCAGAAAGAATGTATCAGGACACATATTTCTTATGGCTTTAGAAAGATTCTCATATGCATCTGAGAACCAAGGACTGGATCTTTCTTTCTCGGTGAAAAACAACGTTGTTCCTTAGGGGAAGCTCATCTCGCAAAGTGCAACTTTTCGTTGCTAACAAGAGAAACAGCTGATTCTTGCAAGACAGAAAGCATAAGGACACACATTTCTTATGGCTTTGGTAAGTGAATAATATGCATCTGAGAATCCAGGACTGAATCTTTCTTTCTGGATGCAAAACACTGTTGTTCCTTAGGGGAAGTTCAACGAGCAAAGTGCAACTTTGCTTTGCTAACAAGTGAAACGGTCGATTCCTCTCTGACAGAAGGCATCAGGACACAGTATTCTTATGGCTCTAGTTTGTGAATCACATGCATCAGGGAATCCAGGACTGGAGCTCTCTTTCTGGATGCAAAGCACAGTTGTTCCTTAGGGGAATCTCAACGAGCAAAGTGCAACTTTGCTTTGCTAACAAGTGAAACAGTCGATTCCTGTCAGACAGAAGGCATCAGGACACACATTTCTTATGGCTTCAGTAAGTGAATGATATGCATCAGAGAATCCAGGCCTGGATCTTTCTTTCTCGGTGAAAAACAACTTTGTTCCTTAGGGGAAGCTCAACTCGCAAAGTGCAACTTTTCGTTGCTAACAAGAGAAACAGCTGATTCTTTCAAAACAGAAAGCATAAGGACACACATTTCTTATGGCTTTGATAAGTGAATCATATGCATTCGAGAATGCAGGTCTGGACCTTTCTTTCTCGGTGAAAAACAACCTTGTTCCTTAGGGGAAGCTCATCTCGCAAAGTGCAACTTTTCGTTGCTAACAAGAGAAACAGCTGATTCTTGCAAGACAGCAAGCATAAGGACACACATTTCTTATGGCTTTGGTAAGTGAATAATACGCATCTGAGAATGTAGGCCTAGATCTTTCTGTCTCAGGGAAAAACAACTTTGTTCCTTAGGGGAAGCTCATCTCGCAAAGTGGAACTTTTCGTTGCTGTCAAGAGAAACACCTGATTTTTTCAAGACAGAAAGTATAAAGACACATATTTCTTATGGCTTTGATAAATGAATCAAATGCATTCGAGAATGCAGGTCTGGAGCTTTCTTTCTTGGTGAAAACACACTTGTTACGTACGGGAAGCTCGTATCGCAAAGTGCACCTTTGCTCTTCTAACACGTGAAACTCTTGTTTTCTGACAGACAGGAGACATCAGGGCACATATTTCTTAAGGTTTTAAAAAGTAAATCATATACATCTAAAACTCCAGGGCTGGAGCTTGCCTTCACGGTGCAAAGCACTGTTGTTCCTTAGGGGAAGCTCAAAGAGCAAAGTGCAACTTTGCTTTGCTAACAAGTGAAACAGTCGATTCCTGCCAGAAAGAATGTATCAGGACACATATTTCTTATGGCTTTAGAAACATTCTCATATGCATTTGAGAATCCAGGACTGGATCTTTCTTTCTCTGTGAAAAACATCATTGTTACTTAGGGGAGGCTAATCTCGCAAAGTGCAACTTTTCGTTGCTAACAAGAGAAACAGCTGATTCTTGCAAGACAGAAGGCATAAGAACACATATTTCATATAGCTTTGGTAAGTGAATAATATGCATCTGAGAATCCAGGCCTTGATCATTCTGTCTCAGGAAAAACAACGTTGTTCCTTAGGGGAAGCTCATCTCGCAAAGTGCAACTTTTCGTTGCTAAGAAGAGAAACAGCTGATTCTTGCAAGACAGCAAGCATAAGGACACACATTTCTTATGGCTTTGGTAAGTGAATAATACGCATCTGAGAATGCATGCCTAGATCTTTCTGTCTCGGTGAAAAACAACTTTGTTCCTTAGGGGAAGCTCAACTCGCAAAGTGTAACTTTTCGTTTCTAACAAGAGAAACACCTGATTTTTTCAAGACAGAAAGTATAAAGACACATATTTCTTATGGCTTTGATAAATGAATCAAATGCATTCGAGAATGCAGGTCTGGAGCTTTCTTTCTTGGTGAAAACACACTTGTTACGTACGGGAAGGTCCTATCGCAAAGAGCACCTTTGCTCTTCAAACACGTGAAACTCTTGATTTCTGACAGACAGGAGACATCAGGGCACATATTTCTTATGGTTTTGGAAAGTATATCATATACATCTAAAACTCCAGGGCTGGAGCTTGCTTTCACGGTGCAAAGCACTGTTGTTCCTTAGGGGAAGCTCAACAAGCAAAGTGCAACTTTGCTTTGCTAACAAGTGAAACAGTCGATTCCTGTCAGAGAGAAGGCATCAGGACACAGTATTCCTATGGCTCTGGTTAGTGAATCAACTGCATCAGAGAATCCAGGACTGGAGCCCTCTTTCTGGATGCAAAGCGCAGTTGTTCCTTAGGGGAAGTTCAGCTTGTAAAGAGCAGCATTTTTCGGCTAACAAGTGAAACAGTCGATTCCTGCCAGAAAGAATGTATCAGGACACATATTTCTTATGGCTTTAGAAAGATTCTCATATGCATCTGAGAACCAAGGACTGGATCTTTCTTTCTCGGTGAAAAACAACGTTGTTCCTTAGGGGAAGCTCATCTCGCAAAGTGCAACTTTTCGTTGCTAACAAGAGAAACAGCTGATTCTTGCAAGACAGAAAGCATAAGGACACACATTTCTTATGGCTTTGGTAAGTGAATAATATGCATCTGAGAATCCAGGACTGAATCTTTCTTTCTGGATGCAAAGCACTGTTGTTCCTTAGGGGAAGTTCAACGAGCAAAGTGCAACTTTGCTTTGCTAACAAGTGAAACGGTCGATTCCTCTCTGACAGAAGGCATCAGGACACAGTATTCTTATGGCTCTAGTTTGTGAATCACATGCATCAGGGAATCCAGGACTGGAGCTCTCTTTCTGGATGCAAAGCACAGTTGTTCCTTAGGGGAATCTCAACGAGCAAAGTGCAACTTTGCTTTGCTAACAAGTGAAAAAGTCGATTCCTGTCAGACAGAAGGCATCAGGACACACATTTCTTATGGCTTCAGTAAGTGAATGATATGCATCAGAGAATCCAGGCCTGGATCTTTCTTTCTCGGTGAAAAACAACTTTGTTCCTTAGGGGAAGCTCAACTCGCAAAGTGCAACTTTTCGTTGCTAACAAGAGAAACAGCTGATTCTTTCAAAACAGAAAGCATAAGGACACACATTTCTTATGGCTTTGATAAGTGAATCATATGCATTCGAGAATGCAGGTCTGGACCTTTCTTTCTCGGTGAAAAACAACCTTGTTCCTTAGGGGAAGCTCATCTCGCAAAGTGCAACTTTTCGTTGCTAACAAGAGAAACAGCTGATTCTTGCAAGACAGCAAGCATAAGGACACACATTTCTTATGGCTTTGGTAAGTGAATAATACGCATCTGAGAATGCAGGCCTAGATCTTTCTGTCTCAGGGAAAAACAACTTTGTTCCTTAGGGGAAGCTCATCTCGCAAAGTGGAACTTTTCGTTGCTAACAAGAGAAACACCTGATTTTTTCAAGACAGAAAGTATAAAGACACATATTTCTTATGGCTTTGATAAATGAATCAAATGCATTCGAGAATGCAGGTCTGGAGCTTTCTTTCTTGGTGAAAACACAGTTGTTACGTACGGGAAGGTCCTATCGCAAAGAGCACCTTTGCTCTTCTAACACGTGAAACTCTTGATTTCTGACAGACAGGAGACATCAGGGCACATATTTCTTATGGTTTTGGAAAGTATATCATATACATCTAAAACTCCAGGGCTGGAGCTTGCTTTCACGGTGCAAAGCACTGTTGTTCCTTAGGGGAAGCTCAACAAGCAAAGTGCAACTTTGCTTTGCTAACAAGTGAAACAGTCGATTCCTGTCAGAGAGAAGGCATCAGGACACAATATTCCTATGGCTCTGGTTAGTGAATCAACTGCATCAGAGAATCCAGGACTGGAGCCCTCTTTCTGGATGCAAAGCGCAGTTGTTCCTTAGGGGAAGTTCAGTTTGTAAAGAGTAGCATTTTTCGGCTAACAAGTGAAGCAGTCGATTCCTGCCAGAAAGAATGTATCAGGACACATATTTCTTATGGCTTTAGAAAGATTCTCATATGCATCTGAGAACCAAGGACTGGATCTTTCTTTCTCGGTGAAAAACAACGTTGTTCCTTAGGGGAAGCTCATCTCGCAAAGTGCAACTTTTCGTTGCTAACAAGAGAAACAGCTGATTCTTGCAAGACAGAAAGCATAAGGACACACATTTCTTATGGCTTTGGTAAGTGAATAATATGCATCTGAGAATCCAGGACTGAATCTTTCTTTCTGGATGCAAAGCACTGTTGTTCCTTAGGGGAAGTTCAACGAGCAAAGTGCAACTTTGCTTTGCTAACAAGTGAAACAGTCGATTCCTCTCTGACAGAAGGCATCAGGACACAGTATTCTTATGGCTCTAGTTAGTGAATCACATGCATCAGGGAATCCAGGACTGGAGCCCTCTTTCTGGATGCAAAGCACAGTTGTTCCTTAGGGGAATCTCAACGAGCAAAGTGCAACTTTGCTTTGCTAACAAGTGAAAAAGTCGATTCCTGTCAGACAGAAGGCATCAGGACACACATTTCTTATGGCTTCGGTAAGTGAATGATATGCATCAGAGAATCAAGGCCTGGATCTTTCTTTCTCGGTGAAAAACAACTTTGTTCCTTAGGGGAAGCTCAACTCGCAAAGTGCAACTTTTCGTTGCTAACAAGAGAAACAGCTGATTCTTTCAAAACAGAAAGCAAAAGGACACACATTGCTTATGGCTTTGATAAGTGAATCATATGCATTCGAGAATGCAGGTCTGGAGCTTTCTTTCTTGGTGAAAACACAGTTGTTACGTACGGGAAGCTCCTATCGCAAAGTGCACCTTTGCTCTTCTAACACGTGAAACTCTTGATTTCTGACAGACAGGAGACATCAGGGCACATATTTCTTATGGTTTTGGAAAGTAAATCATATACATCTAAAACTCCAGGGCTGGAGCTTGCCTTCACGGTGCAAAGCACTGTTGTTC